>NW_028270142.1:94660979-94963211 GCF_037043375.1 Chiloscyllium plagiosum | reverse complement strand
GTGAGGTAATGCATTTTGCGGAAGGCTCACCAGACAAGAAAATATACAGTCAATTGTAGGGCCCTGAGAATTGTAGAGGAACAGAGGGACTTTAGAGTCTGTATCCTTAGATCTGTGAAGTAGCTGGAAAGTTGGATAAGATGGTCAACCTGGCATATGAGATCATTTCCCTTTTTTAGCTGAAATTACAATATAAGTGCTGGGAGGGTAAACTGGAACTTTGTAAAGTATTAGTTAGTCCATTTCTGGAATATTGTGTGCAGCTCTGATCATTGTACTATAAAGAAGATGTGACCACATCAAAAAAAAGAACATAAGAGATTTGAAGAGGTAGCCTAATCTAGTAAATTATAGCTTTGAGAAAAAATTGGAAAAACTGGGATTGTTTCTTTGCAACAGAGGAGGCTAAAGACAAACTGAATGGATTCTGAGGGGTTGAAATAGAATGGATGGAAAGACCCCATCTGTAAGCAGGAGGCATAGATCTAGAATAAAAAGGTAGAACATTTAGAGGGCTATTGAAAATTTATTTCACCATAGGTGTCTACAACTTACCTCCTGAAATAGTGGGAGAGACAGAAATTCTCATTCCATGTGAAAAGTACTTTCCTGGAATTTCTGTAACCTGTAAAGTTATAGACCAAGAGATGAAAGTGGGATTCAGTTGGATGGTCACTTGTCAGCTGGTGCAGATCGCTTGGGTCAAAATTGCCTCCTTCTGTGCTGTAAATTATATGAATAATGAAATGAGAGGGTTTGTGGGTAGGCCAGCATTTATTATCCATCACTGATTGACCTTGGGAATGTGGTTCTGGACTGTCGTCTTGAATGATTGGAGTCCATTTGGGGTAAGTACACCCACTATAATGTTAGGAGGGAGTTCCAGGGTTTTGACCCAGGGACAGAGTGGGATGTTTTTAGTACTGATGATGTGTGACTTAGAGGAGAGCTTGGAGGTGGTTTTGTTCCCATGAGTCTGTTGCCCTGGTTTTTCCATATTGTAAGTTTGGAAGGTGCTGTTAAAGAAACCTTGTTAAGTTACTGTAACTTTATCTCATTTTTAGTTAAGACTGGTGCTATCACGTGCATGCTCTTTCTTTATTAAACCACGTTTAGTCTCATAACTTGACAGCTGAGTGAGGGCTATGACAGGCCATCAAGTGACAGATCTTAGTGAAATACAGTTCCTGATGTCTTACAGTGTCCAAGTTTGAGCTGCTTGATTTATCCTGAATCTATTCCATTTAATACGGTCATATGACATACTATATGACATGATGGAATGTGTCCTCAGTGTGAAGATGGGATGTGGTCGATTGGATTGATCCCTCTTGTTGGCTTTCTCAGCAGCACAGGTCCAATTGCTCAGACATATTCTTCAGGGTTTAGACAACCTGGTCAGCAGTGATCCTGGTAAGCCATCCTTGGTGATGGACAGTGGAGTCCTCTCTGCAGAATACATTAAATGTCCTTGCCACCCTCAATGCCATGAAACTAAAAAAAACAATTTAATGATGTGTGATTGGATTTGCTGGGGAGCTGTAGACTTGATTAAATCATTGGGCTATTATGAACTAAGGGCCACCATCTTAAATGAAGAATGAAGCGCATGAACTTGGATGTGTGGAAGTTTTTTTTTAACAGAGAGAAAAATAAAGATTTGGATGGCAATTACTGCTGGTATCTAACTGTTCTTCAAGAAAAAGTATCGGATCTATGTTAAGAAAATCTACAATCTCGTGACAGAGCAAAGGTAAGATTTTGTCTATTAATCAATCAATAGGAACTTGTCTCTTTGTTTTATTGCCTCTTACAAGTTGGGTTAATGTTGGGGAGGGTTTGTGGATCACTGGGTGGGAGCAGAAGGTAGTCTGAATGGGCCATATCGGAAAGTCTGAAAGGCCATTTGATATTTTCTTATTGCTTCTTTCTGACTTTTCAAATTTCATCATTAGAAATAGAAGGAAACTTCTGTTCTGGATACATTTTATTCTCGCATGATGATTGCAAAAGAAAGCACTACAGGCACATTTTGCATTTCAGTGACATTTCTGTTTATTGGAGAATGGTCATTTTTTTAAAAAATAGATATTTCAACCTCCAGTTACAAACTGAAAGAACACAAGACAGGATTTCACATTTTAAAATATTCACTGTAACAAGTTACTAAGAGAAAAACTACTTGATTAAATGCTACTTGCATTTTGTAGGCACCGAGACTTTAATTTACAGAAATGATGTTCCCCTCTGATGTTTGTCACCCATTTCACTCACCGAAGAATTACAGTCCTTTCAGCAAGTAGGCCATTTTTCTTTCCAATGAGTTCCTATATTTCCTGTTTTACTAATAGTGACCATCGCTGAAAAATGTGTTGCTGGAAAAGCGCAGTAGGTCAGGCAGCATCAAAGGAGCAGGAGAATCGACGTTTCGGGCATAAGCCCTTCTTCAGGAATGAGGAAGGTGTGCCAAGCAGGCTAAGATAAAAGATAGGGTGGAGGGACTTGGGGGAGGGGCGTTGGGAATGTGATAGGTGGAAGGGGGTTAAGGTGAGGGTGATAGGCCGGAGAGGCATTGGGGGCGGAGAGGTCGGGAAGAAGATTGCAGGTCAAGAAGGCGGTGCTGAGTCCGAGGGTTGGGACTGAGAAAAGGTGGGGGGAGGGGAAATGAGGAAGCTGGAGAAATCTGCCCCCAACCCCTCTCCGGTCCATCACCCTCACCTTAACCGCTTTCCACCTATCGCATTCCCAACCCCTCTCCCCCAAGTCCCTCCTCCCTACCTTTTATCTTAGCCTGTTTGGCACACCCTCCTCATTCCCGAAGAAGAGCTTATGCCCGAAACGTCGATTCTCCTGCTCCTTTGATGCTGCCTGACCTGCTGCGCTTTTCCAGCAACACATTTTTCAGCTCTGATCTCCAGCATCTGCAGTCCTAACTTTCTCCTAATAGTGACCATCTCCAGGCACTTTGCTCAGTCATCGGAAGTTTCTTCAATCTACCATCAGTAATAAAAACCTGTTCTGATCATTGTGCTTGCCCTTGGTGATGACAGAATATATCGTGCCGAATCTTTGCAAGAAGCACTTCACTGAGTAGAGACTGTCTCCTTCCTGCATCAAGCTGTATCACCTCTCAAGGTTAAACAGCCTCTTCTGTGTACTTCTATTTGTGATATTCATTGATTTGTTAGCCTGACCTCAAAAATATCATCCATTGCCCACTTTCCTCCTGGCAAAATAAGACTCATTGATGATGCATCCAAGTAATTGACTATCCTTGATACCCAACTCTCTTTTATTATCCAGTAAATGAGCAGTTCACGGATGGTTTTTTGGAGCTGTTTGTGGTAGAGCCGACGAGGGACAGGCAGGCCTGGATTTGCTGATATGTAATGAGGCAGGCTTAATTTGGGTGCTGAAGGTGAAAAAACTCATTGAGGGTACTGACCATAATATGATAGAATTTACTCTGCAGCTTGAGAGGGAGAAACTGAAATCAGATGTAACAATATTACATTTGGGTAAAGGCAACTACAAAGACATGAGGGAGGAGCTGGCTAGAGTTGATTGGAAGAGTAGCCTAGCAGGGAAGAGGGTGGAGCAGCAATGGGAATAATTTGGGAGGCACAACAGAAATTGATCCCAAGGAAGAAGGAACATACTAAGGGGAGGACGAGGCAGCCATGGCTGACAAGAGGAGTCAAAGACAGCATAAAAGCAAAGGAAAAAAACATACAACGTAGTGAAGCTTAGTGGGAAGCCATACAATTGAAAAGCCTTTAAAAACTAGCACAGGACAACTAAAAAAATCAATAAGTGAGGAGAAGAGAGTAAGGTAGCTGGTGATATGAAATAAGATTGCAAGATTTTATTTAGATATCTAAAACGTAAGAGAAAGGCAAGAGTGGACATTGGACTGCTAGTAAATGAAGCTGAAGAAGAAGTAACAGAGAGCAAAGAAATAGCCGAGGAACTGAATAAGTACTTTGCATCAGTTTTCACCAGCAGTATACCAGAATTTCAAAAAGATCATGGGACAGAGAGTGAGTGTAGTGGTCATCATAAAGGAAGAGGTGATGGGGAAGCTGCAAAATCTGAAGGTGGATAAATCACCTGGACCAGATGGATTACACCCCAGCGCTCTGAAGTAGATTGCTTTGGAGATTGTAAAGGCATACGTGGTGATCTTTCAGGAATCACTGGAGACAGGGAGGGTCCTAGAGGACTGGAAAATAGCTACTGGAACCCCCTTGTTTTAAGAAAGGAGGGAGGCAGAAAGCAGGAAACTGTAGGCCGGTTAGCCTGACCTCAGTTGTTGGTAAGATTTTAGAGTCCATTATTAAGAATGGAGTTGTGAAGTATTTGGAAGTACTTTGTAAAATAGGGCAGAATCAGCTTGGTTTCATCAAGGCAGGTCATGCCTGAAAAATCTGTTAGAATTCTTTGAGGAAGTAATGAGCAAGTTAGACAACGCAGAGCCAGTGGATGTGATCTGTTTGGATTTCCAGAAGGCCTTCGACAAGGTGCTGCACAAGGAGGCTGCTAAATAAGAAATGAGCCTATCATGTTAGGGCAAGGTACTGGCATAGGTTGAGGATGGACTGACTGTCAAAAGTTAGAGTGGGGATTAAGGGGTCTTTTTCAGGATGACGGCCAGTGGCTAGTAGAGTTCTGCAGGCGTCAGTGTTGGGACTACAACCATTCACATTATACATTAATGATCTGGACAAAGAAACTGAGGGCATTGTTGTTAAGTTTGCAAATAACAGAAAAAGTAGGTGGAGGGACAGGCTGTGTTGAGGAGGTGGGGTGGCTGCAGAAGGACTTGAACAGGCTTAGAGGGTGGAAAAAAGATATGGCAGACAGAATATACTATGGGAAAGTGTGAGGTTATGCACTTTAGTAGGGTGAATTGAAACATGGACTATTTTCTAGATGGGAAAAGCCTCAAAAATCTGAAGTACTAAGGGACTTAGGAGTCCTAATTCAGGATTCTCTTAAGGTTAACATGCAGGTTCAGTTGGCAGTTAGGAAGACAAATGTATGTTAGTATTCATTTCAAAAAGGCTCTAGTACAAAAGCAGAAATGTACTGCTGAGGATGTATAGTATAAGGCTCTGGTCAGACAGCATTTGGAATATTGTAAGCAGTTTTGGGCCCCGTACCATAGGAAGGGTGTGCTGGTGTGAGAGAGGGTCCACAGGGGGTTCACAACAATGATCCTGCGGATGGAGGCTTGTCATTAAGGAGAGGTTGAGGACTCTGGGCCTGTATTTGATGGAATTTAGAAGGATGATGGGTGGTCTGATTGAAAGTTACTGAATACTGAGAGGCCTGTTGAGAGTTGACGTGAGAAGATGTTTCCAGTTGTGGGAGAGGTTAGGACCCGAGTGCACAGCTCCAGAATGAAGGCATGACCCTTTAGAACTGAGATAAGGAGGAATTCCTTCAGCCAGTGGGTGGTTAATCTGTGGAACCCATTGCTTCAGAGCGCTGTGGAGGCTAAGCCATTGAGTATATTTAAGACAGAGATAGATTCTTCATTAGTAATAAGATCAAGGGTTATTTGGACAGCAAGGAAATGAAGTTGAGAAACATATCAGCCATGATCAAATGGTGGATCAGACCTGATGCACCAAATGGCCTAATTCTCTCTTATATCAAATGGTCTTATGGTCCCACAGCACAACTGTTTATGACATAATACTTCCAATAACTTTCTAGGAGTTTGGAAGACTCCAAGTGTACCCCTGGTGGGTTCAGAGACTGATCCTATTGTCTCCAAGGACAAATACCTTCCACCTTCTACCCTGTAAAACAATCTAAGTCTTTATTTATTCCCGAACAATCAAATCACCCAGCCTTATTGTCAAAGCATATTTTGGGACAGATCATATGGCTCCCCCTTTTTATTGTAAATTCAAAGATACAGTCCCAAAAGATGAACCTCATAATTATAACCATAGATTATTATTTCTCAAATTAAAAAGGTTTTCTGGGAGCTATGATAGTTTATATCAATGTTTAAAGCTTAAGGTTTATTTCCAAATGTCTGAACTATCCTGAGAATATGTAATTTCAGTAACAATGAGGACTTACATGTGAAGCAGGCAGTATCAAAATATAACTTTAAAAAGCATATTTAAAGATATGAATGGATTTGTTCTAAGCTTTATGTTTTGAGTTATTAACTGTGCAGTAACAGTTACAGCAGTATTTAGTCATTTTCTGATTAATTCAGGTTCCAGAGTGTACACTCACGTACACGGTTCTTGTGAATGGTGGCCTTTATTATAGTTTAAGTTAACTATTGTATCTCACCTTGAGCCGTCCTCTGCCTTTTAGTTTAAAAAAGGAGCAACCTCTTGATTGTGTTGTTTAATACTAGTGCAATCCCAAAGGATCGTGCCTCTTTGTATTTTTTTAAGCGCTGTCACAGAATTTTCTATGCCGAATTAGTCCGATTTCCTGGCTTTCAGTTAATTGAACTGCTGTATCTTCCAAAGCTCATTTGTTTCCTCTGGCAAACTAAACTCATTAGTTACTGACTTGTAGCTATTTGAACTTGCAATTATCTGAAATAATTTGTCGTCTATGGAGTAGTTCAAATAATAGGACTTTAAAGTGCAGTACTTATACTAGCCGAAAGATGCAATGTAAATGAAAAGCCTGATACATGCTGCCCCAGGATTGTGTCCTGGTTTGAGAGAATGTTGATGATCTATTTTTCTGGTTTTGTGCTACAACAGCTGTAGACTTGAGGTCAGAAGTATGGTCTGGAAAGGTTAAATGGTAATTGTGTCCAATATATGACGTTGTGGCTCTGTGTGAATGTCTGTTATCTGTAAAACTACGTAGGTCACAATAATTGAGCATCAAGTGTAAGAATGATCTAGCAGTATAACACTGAAGGGAAACACTTTCTGAATAGATCGAAAGGAGCCTTCCTGCATATTCTGGAGAGGTGGATGGCTGAGGGAATACAGGATTCAACTGAATATTACCAGCATTTTTCAAGGCTGGTCTTGAAAGTCCTCCATCTGTACATTGTTACCATAAGATTAGAATACTTCTCTACTGCAAACATTCCTGCAAAGCAGGGGGAAGCTGAGGCAAAATAATGAAGGAAATGTGAGAGTGTGTCAAGTCCTGTCTACTTAAACATGAAGGGATGAGCAAACTGAGGCAATGTGTTCTGCCTGCAACAGGAAGGAAGAATCATTTCTTGCAGCATGGATTTAATGGAAGGTTGCCTTGATATATTTTCCCTGAATCTATCTGAAAATAGCCTAAACATTTATGTTGACACCTTGCACCCTGGAATCCTATCCCCTATCCACCTGGCACCCTACTACCTGACTCCCTATAATTCTCACACCCAATTAACCTGCAACCCTAATCCCTATGTGACACCCTACCACTGGCATCCTACCTCACTCTAGTTGGCACTCCACTTACTTGACACTCTAACCAGCTAATATGCTGCTAACCTAGCACCATACCCATTATTCATTTTACAGCCTACTCCTGGCACCCTATTCCCTCCCTAACTGACACTATTCCCTGGCATCTGATGTACCTGACTCCCTGAAACTCTACCCACCTGGCATCTCGCTTACCTGGCACCTTAACTTCCCAGCAGCATAGCAACTCATTTACCTTATCTACACTGACTGTAGTGAAAAGGGGGTATGCTTTGTCTACATTTTTTTAGATTAGATTAGATTCCCTACAGTGTGGACACAGGCCCTTTGGCCCAACAAGTCCACACCGACCCTCCGAAGAGTATTCCACCCCCCACTCTGACTAATGCACCTAACAACTATGGACAATTTAGCATGACCTGACCTGCACGTCTTTGGAATGTGGGAGGAAACCGGAGCACTTGGAGGAAACCCACGCAGACACGGCTGGAATCGAACCTGGGACCCTGGCGCTGTGAGGCAGCGGTGCTAACCACTGAGCCACCGTGCCGCCCCAGAAAGTTACTGAAGGATTGAAGCGCCGGGCAGTGCCCATAGATAACTGGACGCGAACATGTTCTATGCTATGCAAGAACTGACAGAATGGAATTACAGCTGTGCATTTGAATGAATGAATGAATGAATGAATTATTTTTGAATGAATGAATGATTTTATTTTTGCATGTATTTTACAGTGAGAAGTACAATAAAATATAGAGAAAGGCTTTATTTTGTCACCATTTTGATAGTCTAACACTAAGGGATAAATGAAAAATGAATTTCTGAGGATGCCCTAAGCAGAGGCTCCTCTCGGATATACGGAGCTCTCTTCTTTCTCTAAAACAAAACAAGGCCTGGAGTGAAAAACTATGTGAGATCATCACTCCTTTGAAAGTAGGGACGAACTTCCCTAAATTTACCTCAGTTAACATGCACAGTTGAGCCTAAATATCTGAATTGATAACTGTCTCTCCACCAACATTAATTCTACTGTCATGCATTATTAAGCTTAACTATTCCAATAGAATTTTGACTTTTCTCCAAAGACCTACTTCACACCTCGAATGCACAGAGAAATTCTGTTTGTTTGCTCAATGTATATCATTTGATTACCCAACAATAAAAGAAAATCCAATAAATCAGCAGTTAATAAGATATGTAAAATGAAAGAATGTGTAAAACACAAAAGTGTTTATGTTGATGAGCAATTAAAATTCCCGGTGAAGTGAAACTGGTAAATGTTTCAGTTGGTAAAGCTATGTTTTAATTATAATTAATTAGATTCATGCAGGCAGCTGATCTAAAGAGCTTCTGTGCTGGTAATATAGCCAACAGTGAGGATAATTCATCAGTGAGGATTTAGACACTTCTCCTTTGAGTGGAACTTTCTCCAGACCATATAGAAGTCTACCACCTAAACTTCAGAATTTCACCAGTAGGAAATCCTTCTTCAAGGGATGAAGGTCTTATGAAGAAAGGTTTGGCGAATGGGTCATTTAGATGAATGAGAGGTGATCTTATTTAAGATCCTGAGGGAACTTGACTAGGTGGAATCTGAGAGGATATTTCCCCTTTGGGAGAGCTTAAGAATAAGAGGTCTCAAGACTGAGATGAGAGTTTTTTTGTTTTCTGAGGGCTATTAGTCTGGAGAATTCTATTCATCATCATAAAAATAAAGGGATGAAGTTTTTTTCAGCCCCCGCATGACAGGGGCATTGATGAGTCAATTACGAAAATATGCCAATATTGGAAAAATGAGTTAGAGATCCGTAGAGTTATACAGCATGGAAACAGACACTTTTGTCCAATTTGTCCATGGCGACCAGATATCCTAACCTAATCTAGTCCCCATTTACCAGCATTTGGCCCATATCCCTCTACACCCTTTCTATTCATGCCTTTTAACATGGAAAGATTCTGGGTAATCCAAGTTGGAGGACGGGAAAAGTTTCTGGCTGTAACAGCTGCTCCTTTTTTGTGGTATTTTAGGTGCTGGAGGTGATTTCCTCGAATTCTAGGAGCAGCAATTACTGTTTCATATGGTGTTGCATTGTTTTGGAACTTTGGAAAAAAACGTCAAAACAACAGCAGTTTTAAAAGGGAGAAAACAGACAAAGGAAGCACATGGTGAGGACAGTGCAGGAGAGAGAGAGAGAGAACCTGCACAGTTACTGCCTTTGCTGTTTGAATTCATGTATTGTTGGACATAATGAGCTGCCAGAGGAAGTGGTGGAGGCTGGTACAATTGCAACATTTAAGAGGCATTCGGATGGGTATACGAATAGGAAAGGTTTGGAGGGATATGGGCCAGGTGCTGGCAGGTGGGACTAGATTGGGTTGGGATATCTGGTCGGCATGGACGGATTGGACCAAAGGGTCTGTTTCCATGCTGTACATCGCTATGACTCTATAACTGTTGCAATTGTACCAGCTCTCATCCACCCTCTGGCATCTTGTTCCATACATGCACCACCCTCTGCATGAAAAAGTTGCCCCTTAGGTCCCTTTTAAATCTTTCCCCTCTCATTTTAAACCTATGGCCTCCAGTTTTAGACTCCCCTACCTTGGGAAAAAGACCTTGACTATTCATTCATGCCTCTCATGATTTTATATACATTCATTAAGGTCAATTCTCAGCTACCAATGCTCCAGGGAAAATAACCCCAGCCTATTTACTTTCTTCCTATAGCTCAAACCCTCCAACCCTGGCAACATCCTAGTAAATCTTCTCTGAACACTTTCAAGTTTAACAACATCCTTCCTATAGCAGGGAGAACAGAGTTCATCATAGAGGAATCATAGAATCTCTACAGTGCAGAAACAGACCATTCGGCCCAACAAGTCCATACTGACTCTCCGAAGAGTATCCCACCCAGACCCATTCCCCTACCCTATCAGTCTACATTTACCCCTGACTAATGCACCTAACTTATGAGCGATTTAGCATGGCCAGTTCACCTAACCTGCACATCTTTGGATTGTGGGAGGAAACCAGAGCACCTGGAGGAAACTCACAGGGAGAATGCGCAAGCTTCACACAGACAGTCGCCAGAGGCTGAAATCAAACCTGGATTCCTGGCACTGTGAGGCAGCAATGCTAACCATTGAGCCACCTTGCCACCCCTGGTGAATGCAGTTTTGTAGAAATGGCCTAACCAATGTCCTGTACAACCTCAACATGATGTCCCAACTTGTATACTCAGTGCACTGACCAATAAATGCAAGTATGCCAAACACCTTCTTCACCACCCTGTCTGCCTGCAACTCCACTTTCAAGGAACTATGCATCTGTACCCCTGGGTCTCTTTGTTCAGCAGCACTCCCCAGGCCCTACCATTAAGTGTATAAGTCCTTTCCTGGTTTGCCTTATGAAAATACAACACCTCACATTTGTCTAAACTCCATCTGCCACTCCTCAGCCCATTGACCCATCTGATTGAGGTCCCATTGTACTCTGAGATAACCTTCTTCACTGTCCACTACACCACCAATTTTGGTGTAATTTGCAAACTTATTAACTATACCTCCCATGTTCACATCCAAATCATTTATATAAATGACAACAACCAGTGAAACCAGCAGCGATCCTTGCGACACACTGTTAGTCACAAGCCTCCAGTCCGAAAAACAACTCTCTACCACCATCCTCTGTCTCCTACCTTCAAGCCAATTCTGTATCCAATTGGCTAGCTTCCCATGGATTCCATATGATCAAACCTTACTAACCAGCCTATCATGTGGAACATTGTCGAACCCCTTTCTGAAGTCCATATAGACAATGTCTACTATTTGCCTTCATCAATCTTCTTTGCCACCTCTTCAAAAAACTCAGTCAAGTTAGTGAGATATGATTTCCCACTCACAAAGCAATTCTGACTTGTCAATTCAGTCCTGCCTTTCCAAATGCATATAAATCCTGTCCCCCAGAATCCCTTCCAACAACATCTCGATGGGTATATGAATGGGAAGGGCTTAGAGAAATATGGACCAACTGTTGGCAAATGGGATTAGATTAATTTATCTGGTTGGCATGGACGAGTTGGACCGACGGGTCTGTCTCCATGCTGTACATTTCTATACCTCAACAACTCTATATTGTGTTGTACAGGGCGTTGCTGAGGAGAGGGCTCAGAAAAGATATGTCAGGATGTGGCCAGGAATGGAGGGTTTGAGATATAAAATTATACTGGAAATGTTGGTACGTTTTGTTTCATTGGAGCAAAGGAGGTTTAGGTGTAACCTTGTTGAGGTTTATAAAATCATGAGGGTCATAGATAAGGTGAATAGGTTCTTTTCCCTCAGGTGGGAGAGTTCATAACTAGGGGGTATATGTTTAAGGTATATTGGGTCCAGGTCAATGTGCTTATAGATTGAATCTGTGGATGAATGCCATGCCTCTAGGAATTCCCTGGCTGTTCTCTGTTTGGCTTGTCCTATAATAGTAGTGTTGTCCCAGTCGAACTCATGTTGCTTGTCATCTGCGTGTGTGGCTACTAAGGATAGCTGGTCGTGTCGTTTCATGGCTAGTTGGTGTTCATGGATGCGGATCATTAGCTGTCTTCCTGTTTGTCCTATGTAGTGTTTTTTGCAGTCCTTGCATGGGATTTTGTACACTACTCCTATGTAGTGTTTTGTGCAGTCCTTGCATGGGATTTTGTACACTACTCCTATGTAGTGTTTTGTCGGTGTTCAAGGAAATGAAATGAATTAGAACAAGAATTAGAACAAGCTCCACCAATCACTAAATTATACCTTGGTCTGCCCAGTTCTCTTCTCCTTTAAATAACTTGCCTCGCTTTATCCCACTTAGCTCTCATTTGAAATCCTTGTTTTTATAATGTATATCTTCACTGCTTTTCTTTCTCAGCTTCTGAGCTGAGCAATTTTTAATCCTCAGCAATATCAATTTCCTTTCAACTCTTCATGCTATCTTCACTCTCAATTCACTGCTTTTCCATCATTACGTTAATTCTCCCTCCATATCAAGTAAAGGCTCCTTCCATTACTTTGCCACTTAAAATGTTCTGATTCCTTTCCATGATATCAAGCACAGATAGATTTATCCAATCTCTCCTTTGTATCTCCAGTCTCCACTGACATTCCCCTTCACCCTCCCAATTCAACTAATCTCTGTGTTGGTTCTTAAAAAAATGTTCCAAATAGCTTGCGACTGTGTTCAAAATCCTAACTGTGATGACTTGGGCCTTCTATTTGCCAGGCTATGTTTTAGCTGCCAATCTGCTGTACAACATCCTCACTTCCAAGCTTTGCATTCCCTTTAAATCCCCCCTTGCCCCACCCTCTCTCACACTCACATTGCCAATATAAACAGTCCCTTCTTGACTTATCTGAAGTTTTCATTGTCGTTGACCACACTGTCCTCTTCAATGCTCCTCCTTGGCCATCCAGCTGAGTGTGACTGTATTCCTGTATCCAATTTTATCTGTCTTGTCATAGCAAAAAAAAAATCAATGGCTTTTGTTCCCTTACCATTATCATATACCATGTCCTTTAAGAATCAATTATTGCCGTCTCACCTAGTTAATATCTACGTGTTAACTTCATCCAACACTCTGCCTGCATTTTCCAAGCATCAAGTCCACTTCACACATCACTCTGTGCCCACAAATGTATATTGGTTGTTGATTGAACAACTTTAATATTCTGGTCTTTGTTTTCAGTATCCTATATGCCCTCACCTCTCCCTATCTCTGTAAGTGTCTCCAGCATTACACTCTCCAATGTACCTATGCTTTTCCAATTCTGTTTGCTTAGACATCCCTGACTTTAGTTGTCCCATGATTGCTGACAGTGGCTTCAGTTTGAGAGCCTTACTTGTAAAATTCCCTCCTTAAACCTTTCCATTTCTCAACCTCTCTACTTCTGTTTGCTCTTTTAAAGATTGTTCCTTAAGATAACTTTGTGGCTACGCTTTATGTCATCTGCCAGGATTATTACCCGTTCAAGTTTTGTGACAAACTTTATTTTATAATGAGCCTATGTAACACTTTTTTTACACTTCTACTTAACAAATGCAAGTTGTTGTTATGGCTTACTTCTCCATTTGCACATATATTTCTGTTGCCATATGTTTGCCTATGACAATCCTGACTGAGACATGAAGTGGGAAGCAGTTTTGCTTTAGATTATTTAAAGTTGAATCATGCAGATAAGGCTCAACCATGAAATTAGTTTGGGACTCCCACTGGTGCCACCATACAGGTGGGGCAGTCAACCTGTCCACCACCCACCTGATGTGCATCCAACCTCAAAATAGGCCTCAATATGTTTAAAATAGGCAGCTTACTGCCATATTAAGATATCCTGAAGAGGGATCTGATATCACAGTATTTCATGCGTATATGATAACATCATTGACAAATATTTTCAAACCATAGAAAGTAATTTTTAATGTTGTCTTACCAAACAAAGCTTCAGTGGGCTTTGAAGGCTAGAGATGCCTTCTGGTGGTTGAAGAGTGGAAGGAATGTTTTGCAATAAACCATAATAATCAAACATGCTGACGATGACTGTAATATACCAGCATGGCTTAGCCACATTTAATACCTTGCCTAATTAGGGTAATGGAGCAGACATTACAGTTGATAACAAATGATAGCTGCGGGGCTAGAGCTTGTTGGTATATCAGAGTGATTGACAAGCTCTCCCTGTAGTTACAAAACATTTTAAAAACTATTAGAGAAGTACAAGTAAATCTTAAGTAATTGACAATGATATATAAGAATGCCTACGAGCTACAGTGTTATAGCCCTAGGCTCTAATGTGGAAATAGTAGATTTAAATCTTGGCTCTGAGAAATAGACAAATCAGGTTTCCCCTGTGAATACCTTGGGGCAGTTCTCGCAGAACTGCTAGACAGATTTTACTGAAGCTTAAGTGTTCCATCAAAATGCCTTTGAGATGGAGATTAAATCAATGGACATCCGGCCTCTCATATCCAACATCATGTTTGCATCTTGTCTCTAGTCACAAGTAGGATATTGCTTGTTTGTGAGAAGGTAATAGCAACAAGGATAGAGAAAGGGAGAAAATGGGGGGGAGGCGAGGGCCCAGTGGTATTATCGCTGGACTGTTAATCCAGATAATGTTCTGGGGACATGGCTTCAAATCCTGCCAGTGCAGCTGGTGGAACTTGAATTCCATAAAACCTGGAATTAAGTGGTTACCTATGACCATGAATCAATCAGAAAAAAACAATCTGGTTCACTAATGCCGCGTGGGGAAGGAAACTGCTGTTCTTACTTGATTTGGCCTACATGTGACTCCAGACCAACAGCAATGTGGTTGCCCTCTAGGGATGGGCAATAAATGCTGCCTGGCCAGCGACGCATTTACCTTGTGAATGAATAAAGGGAAATAAATTGGGTACATGATCAGTAATAAGTGTAATAAATTTGAGTTTGAGGATTATTTAAGGGGAATAATATATCTCTTTTCATTTGTGAGAAATCTCAAGTATATTGAGGGTTAATCCAAGCCATTAAGATAAACTTTAGTGAGGTCAGACAGCAAAATATTAATTCCTACTCTGTGACTTCATCATATGTTTCAGCAAAAACAGAAGGACGGGTACAAAGAGAGTGGGACACAATGATGAATTACATGGCTCTCTCCACCATTTGCATTTTTCTTCCATATGCTTGTCATGACAATTCTGACTGAGGAGTGGAGCAAGCAGCAGCTTTCATTCTGAATATCAGCACAGTTATACTGATCTTCCAGATGGCATGGGATGTCAAGCATGATGTTCCATGTCTATTATCTGTACTGGGCTCATGCTGCATTTCTGATTTGCATTGAGGTTTCTCTGTTACCTCCTGAGTTTTTAGTTTATCAGTTGGAGTGAGTGTGGAGACAGGGTGTACATGGGCAGCCTTCAGACTGATAGTCAGACTGCATACAGACATGGCTATGTGTTAGGAGCTGGAATGACAATTTGACCCCTTGAGCAAACCCTGCCATTCAATAAGATCATGGTGGATCTGATTACTCCACATTCTCCCCAGTCACAATAAGCTTTAGAGCCCTTTTTTTTAAAATCAAGTATCTACCCAGGCCTGCCATGAAAATGTTCAAACTTTCTCCATCTACCATCTTTTGAGGAAGAGGGTTCTAAAGAAACTCACTCTCTGATGAAAAGAAAATTCTCCTTGTCCCCTCAATTGGGCAAATCTTTTCACATCTACCCTATCAAAACCCCTCAGGATCTTCTATGCTTCAATTAGTTTGCCTCTTACTCTTCCAAACTCTATTAGTGATAAGCACAGCCTGTTCAACCTTTCTAATAAGGCAACCACCAAACTAGTGAATGTTTTCATAAATACTTTCAAGTGATTCAATCTCTCCTTAAACAAGGAGACCAATACATGTACACAGTACTCTCGATGTTGTCTCACCAATGTTCTGCTTAACTGAAGCATAACTTCCTTGCCTTTGTATTCAGATCATACTCGGTAAACAATAATGTTCCTTTTACTTTCTTATTTACGTGACGTAACTGCACACTAACCTTATGTGATTCATACATTTGACTATCCAAATCTCTCTTCATCTTGCAGTTCTGCAATTTCTCAACCTTTCGATAATATACAACTTCTTGTTTTTCTTGCCAAAATGAACAATTTCATACTTTTGCATGTTATACTGCAGGCCCAATCTACTTAACCTATCTATATCCCTTTCTGCCCCCCTTGTATCTTCTTCACAATTTGATTCCCTACCTATCTTTGTTTCATAAGAAAATTTAGCAAATATACTTTTGGTCCTGTCATCAAAGTCATTCATATGAAGTGTAAAAAGTTGAGGCCCCAGCAATGACCAAAGTTGCACATCACTCATTACAACTTGCCAGCTAGAAAATAATCCATTTATGGCTACTTCCTTTTCCTGTTAGCAAGCCAACCTTCTATCCATTTCAATATGTTACCACCCACACCATATGCTTTTGTTTTCCACAATAACCTTTTTATGTGACACCTTATCAAAACCGTTGGTTCCCCTTTATCCATAGTACATGTTACTTCATCAAAAAACTCCAGTAAGTTGGTTAAACATAATTTGCCTTTCACAAAAGCATGTTGACTCTGCCTGATTACCTTGAATTTCTTTAAGTGTCCTGCTGTAACGTCGTTAATAATAGCTTCTAATATATTCCCAATCACAAGTATTAAGCTAACTGATATGTAGTTTCCTACTTCCAATCACCTTTACATTTGGAATAAAGAATTACTTTTGATATTTTTCACCTTCAAATTGAATCTTCCCTGAATATAGGGAATTTAATCAATCAAAACCAATGCATCAACTTCCCATCAGCCACCTTTTCTCAAGAGCCCAGGATGCAATCCATCAAGACCTGGGAACCTGTCAGCCTACAGGTCAAACAATTTCCTTGGTATTACTTCCCTAGTGATTGGAATATTCCTGAGTCCCTCTCTACCATTTCCTGATTTATAGCTAATTCTGGGATGTTATGTCTATCCTCTATCATAAACACTGATGCAAAATTATTAATTGTGTAACCTCACTTTCTCTAGTACCAATGCTCATTTTGTTAACTATTTTCCTTTTAAAATTATTTTTCACAAGCTTTTCTTTGAAACCTAGTTTTTCCCTCCTATTTAAGCTTTTTGTCATTCTTTGCTTTCATTATATTAGACCATAAGACATAGAAGCAGAAATTAGACCATTCAGCCCATCAAGTCTGCACCACCACTCAATCATGGCTAATAAGTTTCTCAACCCCATTCTCCCACTTTCTGTCTGTATGCTTTGATCCCTATATTCCTTGATCCCCTTGACAATCATGAACCTATCAATCTCCATCTTAAATATACTCAATGACCTGTCCTCCACAGCCTCCTGTGGTAGTGAATTCCATAGATTCACCACTCTCTGGCTTCAAAAGTTTCTTCTTATCTCTGTTCTAAAAAGTCATCGCCTTTCTCAAGGCTGTGCCCTCGAGTCCTAGTCTCGACCAATGGAAATATCTTCCCAACATCCACTCTGTCCAGGCCATTCAGTATCCTGTAAGTTTCAATTAGACCCCCCCCCCCCCCCCTCATCCTTCAAAACTCTGTCAAGTCAAGACCAAGAGTCCTGAAACATTCCTCATATGTTAAGCTTTTCATTCCTGGGATCATTTTCGTGAATCTCCTCAACACGCTGCAGGGCCAGTACATCCTTCCCCATAGATATGGGGTCCAAACCGATCACAATACTCCAAATATGGTCTAACTAGTGCCTTATAGAACTTCAGAAGTACATCCCTGCTTTTATATTCAAGCTCTCTCAAAATAAATGCCATCATTGCATTTGCCTTCCTAACTACTGACTCAACCTGTAAGTTAACTGTGAGAGGATCCTGGACTAGAACTCCCAAGTCTCTTTGCACTTCAGAGTTCTGAATTTTCTCCCCATACCTCTACCAAAGTGCATGACCTCACACTTTCCCACATTGTACTCCATCTGCCATTTCTTTGTTCGTATTCTGCCCAATTGGCTGACCTGCTGTGTAACCTTGCATAATTTATATGCTTTTTCTTTAAGTTTGATACTAACTTAAACTTTTCTGTTAACTACTTATCATGGATTCTCTTGTTGGAATGTATTTATTTTGTGTATTGTGAAATATCCCCTTATATGTCTGCCACCTGCAAGTTTGACTTATCCCTGAAATTAATTTGTTAATGTAATTTAACTAGCTTTGCCTTCATTACCTTATAATTGCCCTTATCTAAATTTGAAATATTAGCCTTGGATTCTTTTTATTCTCAAATGGAATGTAAAATGCAATCATAATATGGTCTCTGTTACCTTGTGGTGCCTTCACTATGAGGCCATTAATTAATCTCATCATGTTACATATTACCAGGTCAAAGAGAATCTGCTGTTTGGGTGACTCTAGAACATGGAAATGTGTTGCTGGAAAAGCGCAGCAGGTCAGGCAGCATCTAGGGAAGAGGAGAATCGACGTTTCGGGCATTAGCCCTTCTTCAGGAATAGAGCCCGAAACGTCGATTCTCCTCTTCCCTAGATGCTGCCTGACCTGCTGCGCTTTTCCAGCAACACATTTCCATCTCTGATCTCCAGCATCTGCAGACCTCACTTTCTCCTGACTCTAGAACATGCAGATCTAATAAATAATCTTGAAAACACTCTATGAATTTCTCATCTAGGTTACCTTCATCTATTTGTTTTTTTTTCAGTTTGGATGTAGATTAAATTCCCCCATGGTTCTTACTAAGCCTTCCTTAAAAGCTCCCTTTTATTTCTTTCTGCACACTCCATTCTGCTGTATGGTTACTGATGGTGAGCCAGTACACCTCTCTAATAAGTGGCTTCTTGCCTTTGTCGTTTTTGATCTCTACCCAAACTGCTTTTCGATAGTTGTTTTCTAAACTTGGGACATCCTGTTCTTGTGTGAAAATACTAACATTAATTAATAGAATCACTCATTCTCACCCTTTTCCCTAGCCTCCATTCCTTCCTAAATGTGATGTACTCTTAAATAATCAGGTCCCATCAATGTTGTCCTGCAACCTTGTCTATCAGATCATTATTTATTTTTATTTGCGCTATTTGTTTTGATTTGAAAGTTCTAAGTATTCTGATAGAACCTTTAGTTTTATTTTTCCTTTTCATTATTTTTATATCCTTTCATCTTATCTGTTGATTTACTTCGAGAGTGTACTCTCTATCCTTCCCTGTCATGGTCTGTTTATCATTTCTTATATTAGTACTTTTTTTAAGCCTTATCTGTCCTCTTTGATTTATCATATTTTCCCAAATTTGATTCCTCACCCCCAAACTTTAATTAGAAGCCCCTCCCTGCTTCCCTAGTTATTCAGCTTATTAGAACACAGACTCCTGCATGGTTCAGATGAAGTGAAGACTTCCCTTGATGAAGGAGCAGTGCTCTGTAGGCTTGTGATTTCAAATAAATCTGTTGTACTATAACCTGGTATCATGTGACTTCTGACTTTGTCCACCCAAATTCAATACCGGCACTTCCACACCATGTATATTTAAGGCTGAGATAGATAGATTGTTGATCAGCAAAGAAAGCAAGGGTTATGGGGAACATACAGGTCAAGTGGATGTGAACAATGTCAGACTAACCATGATCCTATTAAGTTACAAAGTAGGCTTGAGGGACCGAATGGCCTACTCCTATTCCTATCTCTTATGGACTTGCCAAATACTCACCAAACAACTTCTTCACCAACAAATCACTTCTGTGCTTTCTGATAACTTCACACTTGAATTTTCTCTCATGTTTGTGCCACTGGTTTGGATGGGATGGGAGGTAAGACAGGAGACAGGACTGGGGCCAGGAGTTTGGATAGGCCTGGTGATAAGGTAGGAGAGCCTCTCTAAATGGATGCATTTGCAATTTAACTTCAGAGAGACAGGAACATCATTGAGTAGGGAGAATGAAAGTTGATGGCTTCTCACCTCCCTATTCCTCCAGCTACCCTCAGCACTAGTAAAATTTGCAAAAAAAATTTAGCTAGGAAAGTGGAAGGTGCTGATTCATTTTTCAGCAGAGAATGTACGTGTTTTCAATTTCTAATCGTCCTACTAAATTCTATTTTTCATTGTTGTAGTGATTTTGTTTTGCTGTTGCCCATGTAATATTCATATGTTGTACAGAATATTTTTACATCTGTTTTCTTTTGTAGCATGTCTGGCTCCAGACTGTGAATATGTACACAATAGCTGATTGATGCCTGATAACTGTTACACAGTATCTACATTGATCTGACAACTGTACTTGGTCCATCAAGTTAGCCTATTCGCCAATGGTATAGATTTTGTGGTAAAACATGTGATTAAAGCCTTTCACTCATAATCTGACAAGAGTGCTCAGCTCTTCCTAATTAATTCACTATTGTACTTGAACTCAATCATTCCTTATCTGTGATGGCTACTGGTTGATAGAGCCAAAGCAATGGAACTTTAGATGCTCAATCCTCTGTAATAAGAAATGCCCAGTGTAATCCCTCAATTCTTGATGGATTACATTCCAAGTAGTTTTAGTGAATTATAGGGCCGCAAGCTCAATTGCACAAAGCCAGTGACAAAACGGACCCATAATATGGAATTAGACACTCTATCCTTGACACAAAGGAAAGATATTTCAGTACAGAGGAACAGAGGGCACAAATCTTGTCTCTGTGGAGATCTACACTGAATTATAATGCCCACTGCATGACTTCCTGAAAACATGCCAGCAGGAATTTTGACTTCCCATTATTCTGTTACATCTGTTTCTCCTGATGAAGCTACATGACAATAATTGCAGATTTGAAAACAGATAAAAAAGTGCAGAACTAAAAGAAAAAGTATCCAACAGAACTATACCAGTACTTTTAAAAGTCAGCTACAGTACAGCATTGCATTAAATAAAATAAAAAGAGTAATTAAATAAGTGAATATAATATAAAGTCGTATTGATACAGTGTGACAGCAAGACTGTATAAAGAGGCCCTTTTTTAAACTTTTATTTCAGAATGTCAGCAACATGCTACTGTATGCTAAAAAGGGGAATGGTTGAATACCAACATTTCTTTTTTGCATCAAAGAAAAGGCAAATTTAGCAACGAATCACATCTCATACGCAGTAGTAGAATTGTGTTATGCCTTGTGTTGATTACGTTAGTGTTCAGGCACCATTCCACCAGCTCAGTGAAGTGAAGTGATTTTTAAGCTTTTCATTTGTAAATAAAAACAGGAACTGACAGCATTTTGTTCATGCATGAATGGAATTTGTATGTACATATTTACATTTACTAGTATCAAATTGTCAATTCCTTTATATTTTATTTTACACACACAGGGTGGAAGAGGAAAACCATCCATCACAATTTATGGATATAGTTTGGTATGCTTACTATAATATGAATGATAACATACACATACACCATTTGACTTGTGTGTTTACCTCCATGAATAATACCACCTACTAATGTATTAAGGGAACATTGAATCAGAAGAAGTCACTTGAGCCCATCAAACTTGCTCTACAATTCATTTGATTTTTTATCTCAATGTCACTTTCCCACACCATTTCCATATTCTTTAACATCATCAATCTCCAGGGACCTATCAATTTGCGTTTTAGATGATTGAGCTTTCACAGTTCTCTGGGGTGGAAAATTCCAAGGATGCACCTCCTCGTGATATACAACCTGCAGCTTGACTTAGTGCCATTCTCCTGCCTTTTCCTAATACTCTTACATTTTGTTTCTAGTCAGTATAATCACCAAAATTGAACTTCCAGACAATGTGTTCCAGACCTGAATCACTTGTGTGGAAAGTATTTTCTTATATCACTTTTGCTGTGTTTACAACTGACTGCAAATCTGTTCTCTCTCAATTCTTTTATGAGTAGGAGCAATTTATCCTTATCTACTCTTTCAGATCTTTCATGATTTTGAAAACCCCTATTACATTTCCTTTTAGCCTTCTTCTGTCCAAGAGAACAGTCCCAACCTCTCCAAACTGTCCTCAAAAGTGTCTCATTCCAAAGCCATTTTTGTAAATTTCTTATGTAGTCTTTCTAATGCATTCACATCCTTTCTTTGGTGTGGTATCCAGAACTCAATACTCCGGCTGAGATCTGAAAAATATCTTGTATAAGTTCAGCATCACCTCCTTGATCTTGTATTTTGTGTCTCTGTTAATAAAGCTCAGGATACCATTTGCTTTATCATATCTACTTTATGGTATTCACTTTCTATGATCTGAATCACCCAGGTCTGTCTGTAAAATACTTAGTAAAGTATTGTGCCACCTATTTTATAACGTCCCTTCATGTTCTTTGTGTTAACGTGCGATACCTTATATGTCTCTGTGTTAAACTTCATCTGCCACCAGCCTGCCCACTGAACCAACATTCCTCTGTCCTTTTGGAGTTTTACACTATCCCCCTTTCAGTTTACAATGTTTCATATCATATGTGAACTTTTACATTATTTCCTTCAGGCCAAAATCTAAGTTATTGAGACATACGAGGAAAAGCAAACACCAAATCTGACTCATGGTGAACTCTGCTAACAAAACTTCCTACAATCCAAAAACTATCCGTTGACCTTTACTCTTATTTCCTGTCCCTCAGCTAATTTTGTATCCACCTTGTTACTCTCTCTTTTATTCCATCAGCTATAAGTTATCTCACAAACTCCTCAACTCAAGATGTTGTACGAAAAGCATGAAGAAAGGTGCCAGGTAAATATCAAGTATTGCCAATGTTGCAGAACTCTTTCGGAACCAAATTTAGCAAAAGTAGCAACTTGGGAAGGTGCCATACATGACTCTGTTGGAGATGTTATAGAAGCAGCAGGCAGTGCGAGAAAGGAGACTCACTGCAAGGGGGCACTAGATTAAAACTCATCCTACCTATCAGACCATTGATGGTAGAGATGTGTCAGTTTTCTGTGATCCACTCTGGAGGACCATGTGAAAGGCTGATGCAGCAAGAAGGAAAGGGCAAAAGAACTGTCTGGCTCAAGAATGGCAGCACCAATGAAACAATAAACAACATGCATCCCCACTGACAGTACAGTGATGACTGCCCTAAATGTCTAAGCAACTGACCTTTCCACCCACAGGAGAGGTCAACGAGGTCAGTGTGTAGTAATTAACAAAGAGTTTCTTTTGTTACACTGGGAAGTACACCCCTTTATGTTTAGACAGTAAGAATAACAACAAGAAGAAATTCCATGCTATGTGTAATTTATTCAGTAAAGGAGAACCACCAAGCATACTTTCAGAATGAGGCATCAGTGAAATTGCAACATAATTGCACAGTGCAAACAGAAACTGATAGGACATGGGCAGTGCTGAACACATTGAGAATGTCCTTCGATTTTTGGAAAAAGCTCAGCAGGTCTGGCAGCATCGTTGGAGAGACAGCATTAGCATTTCGAGCCCAATGCCTTCTTGGGAACTGAAGTGGGCTGGAGAATGAAGGTTCACATACAATTGATAATGGGAAAGGGGAAGTTTGATTTTTTCAAGATGCTTTAAGGTCATCCCCAAAGTCTTTCTTTTTTCCTGCCAGCAGTTTCCTGTCATGATTACATTCCAAGTAGAGCAGTTGCTTCTGGAATCTTGTGTCAAGATACGAATGAATATCCTTCTAGTGGAGTTGGTTTTGAGTGAATGGTGTTTTAATCATGACCAAGTTGATCTGGGAGGCGATACCAAGTTAATTAATTACGCTAAACCCCCTGAAGAATTAAGGTCCTCTTCGAATAGAACTCGTGCCACAATACCTTCCTCATTGACTAAAATTAATGGTGAGCTTCTGGAAAATTTACATCTTTTTCATGTATGGGGAGTCTTCACTTGATTAACCCTGACCTATACCATCAAATTCATCCTTACTTCCAATGTATCAGCTCAGTCTTGGACTGACTTAAGGGAAAACGTACTTGAGGACCAAGGTCTCAAGTTTACTGGTCAGCAGTGACCTCGGCACTTCTAAATGCTTTGGAGACCAAGACAACATACAGCAGGCACCTTGAAGCACTGTGAAGAATCACCAGTGCCTTTGAAATACCCTCCAAATCCAAGAGAGATGGTCCATCAGCTGCATCCTTTCCCATGTCAACTTTATGTGACTTAGGAAGTGGTTGAATTCATTTGACATAGCAGTGGCTTTGAACCCTGACAAAACTGAATCTCGACAATGCTAACTACCTTATAAAGTGAAAACAGCCATGTGCTTTCCACAGAACAAAAGGCAAATTTAACCCGGCAAGTTAGTTCTCACCTCACCAACATCTTAATGTCAATAAAATGATGCTAGGAGTCATCATTGATAGACGACATCATTGCAATGCTCGTTGGCTTCATCTTTACATGTTTGAAGTGTGGACTTTTCGATTCTCTGCAGTAATCAATGCACTTGTCAGAACATTGCACCTCTTTGCATTTCTTTTCCTTGTCTCTCAGGTACTAGTGTCTGTGTCCAGCTGAGGTTGGAAAAAGCAAATTAGTTTTGTCTGCAGCTAGAATTGCAACAACCATCTGATGTTGCTCAATTGTGAATTGTAAGTCACCACATGAAAACCCAAGCATCTGTCTACCTTATTGCACTCAAATGCAAGTTATAATATAAAACATAGAACAGTACAGTGCAGGAATGGGTCCTCCAGCCCACAATGTTGTGCCGAACATGATGCCAAATTAAACGAATCCCTTTACCCTGTCCTTGGTCCATATCCCTCCATTCTTTGCATATTCATGTGTTTATCTAAAAGTCCCTTAAAGAACCCTTTTGTATCTGCCTGCACCATTACCCTGGCAGCGTGTTCTAGACTCCTACCACTCTCTGTGTAAAAAAACCTGCCCCTCACATCTCTTTTGAACTTTCCCCCTTTTACCTAAAATGTATGTCCCCTAGTATTAGATTTTTCATCTCTTCAAAGTTTCAAAATAAATGCCTGGTAAGCATAACTGTTGTGATGCTGCACTCTGTTGTGATGTTGCCCTGAGAATTTGCCATCTCCAAGGTCTGTGGACTCTTGCTGCCTCTGTGCAGAAGGAAGGGTTGTGAATCAATACCCAGGAACTTGATCATATACTTGATCATATTTTACTTGTGCTTGAAGTCAATTTAATATAATTTTGAGTGTTGTGTGCCATAGAGGTTGATGGTGTTTCATTGTGTCAGCAGGTAGGTAGGAGGTCTTCATACCCGCTAACCAGGCACACTGAACAGCTACTTACCTCCAGCGCTCTCCCTTCTCCCATGCAACAGTGGAAAATAACAGAATTCTAAATGATTATAATGTGATGTGTTCACCCGATGGATGCAATTCATTGAAGAGTGGGATAATTAGGCAAGGTCTATGACATGCAACGATAATGATGAGTAACAGAAGTGCATAGATAGGTGAATCAGACCATCATAGAGAGACCTACAGCACAGAAAACAACCCCTTTGGCTGATCACATATGCACTGGTCAAAACAATTATTTAACTATTCTAATTCCATTTTCCAGCACTTGGCCCAAAGCCTTGAATGGCTTGACATTGCAAGCGCACATCTAAATATTTCTAAAATAATGTTCCACCCTTACAGGCAGTGAGTTCCAGATTCCCAGCACCCTCTGAATGTACAGTGTTTTCTCACACGTCCTCGAAACCCTCTGCCCCGGTCATTGATCCCTCCATTAAGAGGAAAAGTCTCTTCCTCTCTACCCTGGATATGCCATCCATAATTTCATACATCTCAATCATGTCCCCTCTTAATCTTCTCTCCTCTAAGGAGCACAGCCCCCATCTATCCAATCTCTCTTCATAATCGAAACTCTCCAGCCCAGGCAACATCCTGGTAAGTCTCCTCTGCACCCCCTCCAATGCAATCACATCATCACTCCTATAATGCAAATTTTAGAACTGCACACAGGACTATGGTCTAACCAACATTTTATACAGTTAAGATTGTAATAAGATCATAAGAAATAGGAACAGGACATTTGGCCCCTCCAGCCTGTTCTACCATTCAACAGTATCATGGCTGATCCAGCATTCCTCATGTCCGTTCCAGCAAAGCCTTCAGCTCTTAAACTCTAGGCTTTGGTGAATAAAGGCAAGTATATCATGTGTCTTCATAACCGCTGTATCCACCTATCCTGATAGCATGTGGCTTAGAAAGTGTGTAGAAAGAGAAAGATGTGTGCATTTTGCAAGCTCAGTGAGTATGATGGGTGCTGTGACAGACTAGGTTTAGGAAAGCTGGGTAAAGGGGTGTGGGGACTTGCATAGCAACCTGCAGACACATTTTCAACTCTGTTCATCTCTCTTGTCAGAGTTAGATTATTTAAATATTTCTTGAACTTAATTGTTATACAGCACCCTTACATCTGACCTCCTCATTCATTTCCAATCACTTCTTCTTTGTGACAACTGCAGATTGCTTCTTCCCATTGCTGGGACAACAGCATGAATAACATCTCTCTCTCTCTCTCTGGCTCATCAATAGAGCACTTACTAAAGCAGGAAACAGCTTTTGAATCCATCGCCCTATTTTGTTATTTCTTGCTTTTGACTCTCATCTTCTCCAAGTATGGTTTGGAGAAACCTCAGCTGGGGTTCAAACTGCATGATGGGCATTCTCATCACATCAATTGCAGTGTAAATAATGCCATACCCTTAAGTAAAATGCAAATAAGCTGGTAGTGATATAATGAGTCTAACCTGGCTGATTGACCCCAGTGAGGTACAATCCCATTACTTCCTCCATTATCACTGGTCCTGGATGTACTTCAGTACCAACACTACATCAACAGTGCACATCAACTCAGCCTCCCAGATTGCCCTTATCCACTAGAATTCACCTACTATCGCAATAAGTCCATGGCAAATACCATCTCCTTGGCCCAATATTCATCCTTGGAACATTTGGATAACACCTATATCAGATTCCTGTTTATTGACACCAAAACAGAAGTTGCTGGAAAAGCTCAGCAGATCTGGCAGCATCTGTGAAGATAAATCATGATTAATGTTTCTAGTCCAGTGATCCTCCCTCCGCACCCATTCAGAAAAGAGACAGTTTAGGGATATGGTGGAAAAACAATCTCTCCCTCAATGTCAGCAGAATGCAGGAACGTGTAGTTCCTCAGAAGGCTAAGGAAAATCTGTATGTTCACAATGACTCTAACCAATTTTTACAGATGCTCCATAGAAAGTATCCTACTTGGATGCATCACAGCTTGGTATGGCCACTGCTGTGCTCAAGACTGCAAGAAATGACAGAGAGTTGCGAATACAGCCCAGTTCATCACACAAACCAGCCTTCCTTCCATTGGCTCAGCGAACATAATCAAAGACCCCTCCTACCCCAGTAAATCTCATGTCCACCCTCTTCCATTGGGCAGAAGATATAAAAGTTTGAAAACTTGTACCAACAGATTGAAGAACAACTTCTTCCCTGCTGTCATCAGACTCATGAACGGACCTCTCATATATTGCAGCTGACCTTTCTCTGCACCTTCTCTGCAGAAGTAACACTGTATTCTGCATTCTGTTCTATTAGTCAGATGTACTTAAGTAAGTAAGGAATGATTTGTCTGGATAGCATGCGAGACAATATTTGTCGTTGTCTCTCGGTCCGTGTGACAACAATAAGTCGAATCTAATCAAATCAGTGCATTGCTAGGACTGAAGAGTTGCTGGCATCTAAGTTGCTGTCAAGTTCTTTGGATTGGGATATTCTGTTTCAGAGGGGCACAAACCACGTCTGCAAGCAACTAATTGCCTGAGCAATGTAAAATTAAGTAATGACCTCTAGGACCTGCAGAGGCGAGCATGGGTCTGCATAAGATTCTGGCCATGATCTTGACAGCAGAATAGCATTATATCAGACTGTGACATAAGCTTTGACTGCCAAACAAACTCATTAAACGCAACAAGCAAATAGTGGCAGAAGCACAGTACGTAGAGACACATTGTTTGTTGATTTTGTCTAGCTCTTTATGAAATCAAAAACATCAACTACACTTCGTGCATGGACGAAGACAAGGAAATGAATATAAGCAACGCAAAAGGAGATTATAAAGAGTAACCTGAAACTTTGGTGATAAAATGGATTTTGAGAAGTTTTCAGTTGTGGAACCAGAAGTGTTAGCGGTTACAGAGGTGCAGGGATTCATGGACAACCTTCTACAAAGCGGATTTTAGGTGGCTGAAGGTTCTGCTAATGATAAGGCAGCATATAAGGTTGTAGAAAAGCCATGAAGGAGTTTGAAGATGAGAATGAAGGTTTTAAATCAAGGAAGCAAGAAAATGCTGGCTGTCTCAAGAAGGGAAAATCAGGATATTCCAAGTAATGAGCTGTCAATTCTATATCATTCACTTTCCAACATTATGTAAAGATAAAGTTACCATGAGAGGTTTTTTTTTCTGTACCCCTCTTCTAGTGAGTGTAATCTGAAGCATGGATACTGTTTAAACACAGTATCCATGACTGATTCAGGATTGGTTTCACAGACTCTGAACGAAAGATGGATGATCCAAGAGGCTGCAAACAGTGTTAAGGTTGCTGACAGAGGTGACAAATGAGTGCTGGGAAAGGCAATGGAGAGGCCATGATAAACTGAGCTTACTCTGAGAGCTGGAAAACCTCACATGATGGCAAACATGCTGAGAGGTATATAAACTCCAAAACAGTCAGGGAAAGATTGGCCAACTGGGAATTATTTATGAACCAGCAAGAAAGTAGCGAGTCCTGAGGCATTAGGGTAAAGTAAAAGGTGATTGTTATGAAAGGTAGAGAAGAGAAGCTGAGGTCAGCAATGGATGTATGATTAAGTCTGCAGGAAGCTTTAAAAGAGTAAATATTTAAATTTGTTGAAAATGACTCAAAATAATATGAAGAAGCAATAGATTTCCTGGAATCAAAAAGCAAGTTGGTCACTGAAGTGGCAGAAAGTATTCTGAAATTGGATTCAAATTTGAAGGTGCAAATGTACAGAGTCATAGAATTTGTACAATAAGCAAAGAGGACCATTGGCCCATTGTGTCTAGGCTAGTCATCAGAAATCCATTTATTCTTATCCTATTTTCCAGAACTGGGCCTGCAGTCTTGTATGCTATGGCATTTTCAAGTGTTCATTTAAATTCTTCTTAAAAGATGAAGGTTCCTGCATCCACCACCCTTTTAGACAGTGCGCTGTAGACACCACAATCCTTTCATTGAGAAGATTTTCCCTCAAATCCCCAGCTCTTTACCTAAAATGTTGGTTACTGACCCTACTACTGTTTTTCCTGATCTACCCTATCTTTAACCTTCAGAACTAAGTACACCTCTATCAGATCCCCTTCAGCTTTCTCTGCTGTAAGGAAATCAACTTCAGCCAACCTTCTGCCTCTCCAAAGCTGAATTACTCCAGCCTGGGCAACATCCTGGTGAATCTCTTCTGCACCTTCTCTAGTGCAGTCATATTCTTCCTATAGTGTGGCAACCAGGATGGCACACAGTAGCTCAGTTGTGGTCTAATTAATATTGCACACAGCTCTCATTATAACCTCCTTGCTCTTGTATTCAATGCTTTGATTAATAAAGGTAGGAATCCCACCATTATCTACTTGTCTTAATGCCTTCAATTGACGAACTTGTAGAACATAATGCAGAAGCACCTCATGGTCAAATATGGAATTGTAATATTGACATGAAATTCATCTACTATTAGCTGAAATATTGATACAATGGGACAGATGTAACACAAATGCAGCATTGGTGCAGAAGTTTTCCATGACAGATTTTTAATCAACCTGTCACATTGCATCTCAGATGGGACTTAAACCCAGATGTTCTGGTGCAGATGTAGGGATACTATGGCCGTGCTACAAGAGCCCAGATCTGCTCTCCATTATCCACCGTGCCTGATGTTTAATTTCAATATGTGATGATATGATATTGCTTATTTGATCTACTATTCAAGATTAATTTTTATCGTAGTATTCCTAATATTGGAAGAATGGTAGAAAGAAATGCAACAGAAGTTAGCTTTTTGAAATTATTCTAGATAGTACAGCAGGTTAAGTCACCATGTGCCACACAATTAATACAGATTGGTTATAATTTTCCGAGAATGAACTTTACACTTTCTTGCTGTAACGTTGTACTAAAATTACAACTGTTAGTTCCTAAGCCATTATGCATTAGATATTTTGAGGAGTGGATTGTTATAACCCTTAGTTACAACATGGGGTGAGTCAAATCAAATAAGCTATCCCATTAAATTTTACTTGATTTCATAATTTTAGTTGATTTCATAAGTTATCTTTGCAATCATTTCTGAACTATAGTCTAATATCAGAGTTCAAATGGTAGTTATCGATCAGTTATGTTTGTTACTTGCAATTTACATTGTAATTTAAACCTCTTGATTTGATTACTGAATTGTACCCACATCTAGGTAACCATTAATCTTTCAGCAATTCAGTCAAATATAATAAACTGTCGATGTGAAGTTTAAGTGGATCTTGAGACTCAGAATAACCCCCCAATATTTAATTATATCTTTACCTCACTGTCAATTTATTCTTGTATGATACATATGCTAATATACTTTTCACTCTCCAAGATAAATGTTCCTTTATAGTTAATTAGTAGATTGCGGGAGCTCATTATCTTTCATGGTAGTATTGTGTATAAATTTGGATACCAAATTATTGTCAAATGTTACTAGTAGATGTAGCACTAGGATGGAACTCCCCAGGATACTACTACATAGGCTTAACCTCTGCCCTTAGCTCCTTTTCACTTTTCTCCTTTCCAACCATTTTGCAAGCCTTCTCCCGTTCTGCTGACCTCAATCTTGTTGAACTGTTTTGTCTATCTTGCCTAATCCAATGCTTTGTGAAAGTGTATGCACCTACAATCCATTGCATTTCCCCAACGATGCTATTTGGTGCCTCCTTGAAGAACTCTATGATGTATTTCACACATGACCCTTTCTGAAATCTGCTGATGCTTCTCAGCATTAGCACTTAATTTAGATAAGTAGATATTACATCAATTATTTATTTTAAAAATCAGAATTTTCCTTTTTTATGGAGTATTTATAAAGCAGACTAGCCATAATCAGTTGAGATAGCAGTTTCTCTTTTTTAAGAATTCCTATTACATTTTTCAAGCTGCAGTCCTCTACCCACATTCTAAACATTACCTCGACTTTTTGTCTTAACTCCCTCATCTTTCTCCAGATACTACAGAGTGAAGCTCAATCAGTCATGTTTGACTTCCTTTGGCTTAATTATTTTATCTAATGACTTGTATTTATTATATCTTTGTATTTCATGTTTAATAAATTTGCGAGTAGATATTTACCATTGATGGATCAGAAAATGGCCAGTTGCAGATTGGTCAGCCATTGTAGTTATGTTTATTTCTTTTTAAATCACCCTGTTCAGATATGTTATGACACACTCGATGTGAGTTCAGGACTCCTGGCCTAGAGATAGGGATGTTACTGCTGTGCCACAAGATCCCTAGCTAGCAGTGTATACTTAGCCCAAATTTTCTCACTTTTCTCAGGAAGGAAGACTGAGCTACATGTCTCATAGACCGTGTGAACTTCGGGCAGTAGGAGCCTATTTAGCTCCTTGAGCCTGTTCCCCCATTCAGTTAGATGATCTTCATCTGTGATCTAATGATACATATCCATCATGCCTCACATCCCTTAGATTTTTGTTAATAATTGATTGCCATTGTATAAGAGAGTTATCAACTTTAAATTCACCTCTTATAATCTCTCTTCACTTTCCCCATGCTACAAGATCCTAGATCTGCTCTCCATTATACACTGTGCCTGATGTTTATTTCCAATATATGGTTGATATGATGTCGCTTATTTGATCTACTATTCAAGATTAACTTTTAAAATAAAATTTCATGGGAAAGCTTGTTCGATTTGACTCACCTCATGCTGTAACTAAGGCTTATAATAAACCACCCCTCAAAATATCCAATGCAAATGGCTTAAGAACTAATAGTTGTAATCTTAATACAAGCTCACGGTGAAGAAACATTAAATTATTTTCAGGAAAGTGAAAACCAATCTGTATTAATTGTTTAGCTAATGGTGTCTAATCTACTGCACCATCTACAAAATTCTTCCCCATCTCACTCTTGATTTCTCTGTATTCTCTTTTTTTTCTAAAATCATTATTATTTGTATTTATAATCCCTGTCATCAGAGATAAATAGCCTATTGTGTGTGTGTGTGTGTGTGTGGGGGGGGGAATAAACCAAATCATCATATTTCTAGATTTACTTTTAGATAAGAGTTTTGCATTTATTGGAGACCATTTAATCTTAATGTTTTTGTTCTGTTAGTTTTAGTTTTAACAGCAGTTACCAGTGATTTGTCTTTGGTCAATAATAATTGAGCCAATTAAATGAAAATGTTGCACTTAGCATTGGTGATAATTTGAAGTATGATGTATTGAAGTGTGATATTTTAAGTGTCACATCTCCCACAGACTTTTAATTACAAAAATTAATTGAGAATAATTGCAGAATTGGTAAGAGCTTAATAAACTTCAGTGAAATCCTTCATTAGGGAATACAAACTCCCATGACAGACAGTGTAATGATACATATTTTTATTTTAAGTAGCGAATTCTGGGAAAACAAGCAACAACGAAAAGAAAACAACATTCAAAAATGATTAAAGCAGTCAGTTTTTAATTAATTATATATTTTCTTCATACAGGTTCAATTACAGCTTAATTTACAGGTACATAATCAGCAGATCCAAATAAAATACAAGTTTCCTGCCTTAACAATTTCACTTTTTAAATCACACAACATTCCAACAATATATCTATTCGTAAATCTATTGCTTTAACATGACATTTGTGTAAATAAATTAAAGATCTAAAGGAATCATTTAGAATAGGACTTCTTGTGCACATTGCCTTGACTCAAACTTTCTCTGTTCTCCCTCCTATGCTATTATTTTCAGCACTTTACTTTTGTTTAGCTAGAAAATATGAAAAAAAGTATTTAGAACAAAAACTCCTTTTATAATTATTGTTGTAAATTTTATTTCTTCTATCTCTAACCTTCCACTTGGAAAAAGGATGTAAATTCCACTGAGCTTTTGTCAACTAATCACTGGCCCTGATGGCTGTCTTGGATATGTCAGAGAACCTTTGATGTGTGAAACGTACCAACCCCAGAGAGGTGCTGCCAGATAAATACTCTGATCATTAACTCCCGAGGCCAGATTGTATTCAGTGTGACTTAGCTTATTTCTGGTGCAGCAGAGATTAAAACTGCATTTATTGTGTTGTGGTTAGGATATCAAAGTTTATTAAATGGCCAATGACTTCTTCGACAAGCCGTGCTTTCTCTAGAGATTGCACTTCTTTCAAGATATAAAAGCTTATTGTGGACACGTTTGTTGAATTGGCATGGTTTTAATGATTGTTTGAATTGTAGCTACAATACTAAACCTGACGTCAGTAATGTGTTTGACAGACTTATTAGCAATATGTAAATAGATGCTGGCCAAGGGGCATTATAATGTCTGTAATAGAATAACAATTATGTGAATGTAAATATACATTGGCAATAATGGGCTGATGCTATCTTTGAAATACTATCAGTACTTTCACCTAACATTTTATGTGACATCTCAATTTTATATGACATCTCAATTTTGCCTGAACTACAGTCTGCTTTAAATATCAATGATGTTAAATTTTAGTGTAAATTATTTTATTACTTCTTATGTTTGCAAATGTCTGCAAAAAGATTTCTTTGTGTCAACCAAATTATAATATACTAACTGACAAATTCATGGTCATTTAATGATATGGAGATGCCGGTGTTAGACTGGGGTGTATAAAAATCACACACCAGGTTACAGTCCAACAGGTTTAATTGGAAGCACTAGCTTTCGGAGTGCTGCTCCTTCATCGGGTGGTTGTGTCCTGCAATTTAAAAATTACAATATAATCAGTTAATGACCAAGACTAAATTACTGTAGAGATTCTGAGGTATGGTACTCAGTACACCTAGCAGACATAGGAGCTATTAAAATGCAAATAAAAGAAGAACTGGTACAATTTTTAGCAAGGTGGCATTTTTGGGGAGTTTCATGAAAGCTTTCCTACCTTGGCTAATGACCATGCTTCCCATTTCATCATCTGCTGCTTACCTAATTTTTTTCAAGATGGCGGCAGAGTAACAGTGCACCAGGTGGGCTCCTCAGCCCAGGAGCCCAGAGCTTGTCTACTCTGTCTCTACTTTTTTTTCTCTTTTCTATGCTATTTTTAAATGTTTCCATTTCTTATGGTATTTTACCATCTTTTCATAACTTCGACAGAAAGTGTCTTTATCTGGTGAAGGCCCAGCAATGTGGCCAAGGCTTGCAGAGGCCCAGGATTGTAGTATAGGCCTTGTGCCTGCTGGGAGGGGTGCAGTCATCCAGTGTGGCAGTATTGACCAGGAGAGGTGGTCTTGCCCTGGAGTAAGGCGTTGTCCCGGCATGGGAGTCATGTCCCATTGCGGAGGTCTTTGGCAGCTTTGGGGTATTCCAACAGCCCGATTGAATGTCTAATCCTGGCATGAAGGTCTCATCCTTGCTTTGGAAGAGGTTTCCAAGTCTTCCAATGGCAGTCTCATCTCGGCATGGCGTGGTGGTTTCAGCCCAGTTTTCTAGTGTACCCGAACCTAGGAGTCGTTATTTGAACTGTGATGGCCTTTAACTTTTTTTTCTTACCTGTTGTTGTTCTGTCATTAATTTAGGCACCATGGTATGGTGACTTACAAAACATTTCACTGTAATTGTTTTGTAAAAATACACATGGCAATAAACTGCTATTCTACAAATTGCTGTTCATTACTTTATGCATCTAGGTACTACAGTGCCCCTCATGTTCAATTGTGTGTTCACAGATGCAGAAGACAGGATCTTTTGATGTTCACCCCACAGGCCCCATATTTATATCCTATCTGCACAGTGCCTTGACTGCTATAAGCCAAGAAATGGCCTTTACACTGTGGTTCTAACCTGTTATTACTGAGACTGTGAAAGGGAACCCAGCTGAGAAAGGGACCTGGATGTCTTGATGGATGGTGTGGCACGAGGAGGGCCATCCTCGTTTCTTCTGACTGACAAAGAAGTCCATGGTACCAGATGCTATCTGTCTGGAAGCAGATAGCCACTTGAATCAGTGTTGTCTCCAGTATGAAAAGGAATGTCCAGCAATGTCAAATGGTCACTTATTTATTTCTTATGTCCTGTGCAAAACTAAATGCCAGCACTTTCTTTCTGCTACCTCGCACCCACTGTAACTCTGGCACTGCACACATCTCACACAAAGTTAATGGTCTGTCACTCTCACTGTTGCATGCAGTATCTCCACTCACTGGATTTCACCCACCTCATCCTCACAAACTACTAACCCTTCCTGACCATTGCATTTTAACCTACTCACTCACTGGGGACACCTCACTATCTTTCTTGCCCTGAACCACCACTAGTAGCTCTTCCATCCATTTGCATCTCACTCAATTCCTGGTTTTGTGTCATTGCAGGAGAAAATTCTTCAAAACAGGTTGGCCAACATTTATGTCCTTACCCATTATGTCTATCCTTGAACTGGCTGGAGATGGTCAAGACCATTCGTGGAGATGCCGAGACTTCCATACCGAGGCAACCGAGTAAGCTCCATTGTACCGTCATGTGCTGTTTTCCATTATCACTGCTGTGAATGCATTCTTAAGCTCCTCTAGCTTCCACCCTTACTGAGCACCTAATTGCTTTGCTTCTCTTTGTGGAAGCACTAGTGGCACCCAAACAGAAAGCGACCAACCTACCAACCTATCCGGTAAAGGTGGGTAAGTGGAGCTGAATCCCCGGAAAATCAGCCATGATTTTATTGGATGGCAGAGCAGGCTAGAAAGGCTGAATGGCCTAATCCTGCTCCTATTTTTTACATTATCAGCTTCCTCTCCACCACAGAGCAACAGGTGACAAGTCCCTCTAAGGATGCATCAACAAGGCTTTCTCCTGCACCTTCCGCCACACAGAGACTTTCACCTCAGTGTTTTCTTTTTCTGAATAAGATTTTGCAGCAGATTCTGGTGAGTACATTACTGCCACAGCTCAGCAGCTGGCCAAGGAAGAAATGTCCCAGGTTGCTGACACTCAGAGGACTCCTGGAGACCAGCTTCTGCTCCAATCCAGGCAGAGGATAGCCACCATGCTGTCGGGCATTAATGCCTTTGTACAAATCGACGAACAGAATTAAGAATTCCATCAGCAGCAGGATGTGCATTGTCTGCACTAAATGAGTTGAGTGTATAACTGGTTTTATCCTTCTATGATTAGAAATGGGAAACCACCAAGATTCCTCTGAATAAATGTGTCATTTGTAGCTCAGATGGTAACACTCCAGCAGGCTCTAGAACCTGAAATGTCTTGGCCTAAGACCCACTCCAGGTCTTGAGCAGAAAGCACAAAGACTGGCATTTCCAATGGTGCTGTACTGAAGGAGTGTTGTACCATTGGAAATGCTGGATTTCAGATGATATGTTAAACAGAGGGCTTTTTACGTTTCTTACAGGGGATGAATGGCATTATTCGGAAGATGAGTAGGCTATCTCTAGTATTGTGGCTGGAATTAGTTGTGGATCACTGGTGAGCATTTTTGCCTCTGAGTTACAAGGTTCCACTGTAGGCCTTGAGTACAAATATCAAGATGATACTTCAGTACAATACTGAGGAAGTTCTGCACTGTCCTAAAGTGTTGTCTTCCAGATGAGACGTTAGAACGTGACCCCATTTGTATCAAGAGACCACTGCATGATTTTGAAAATGAGCAAGGTATTTATCCCTGAAAATCTAGCTGACTTCAATCCCTCAATCAACATCACGAAAAGAGATTACATTGTTGCATGTGAAAGTACATGAATTGGCTGCTGTGCTTTCTAAGTAATTTGTTCGTTGTGGGGACGTGGGTGCTGCTGTCTGGGCCAGCATTTATTGCTCATCCCTAGGTGCCGTTGAGAAGGAGGGTGAACTGTGATTATGAACCATAGAACATAGAACAATACAGCACAGAACAGGCCCTTCGGCCCACGATGTTGTGCCGAACATTTGTCCTAGCTTAAGCACCTATCCATGTACCTATCCAATTGCCGCTTAAAGGTCACCAATGATTCTGACTCTGCCACTCCCACAGGCAGCGCATTCCATGCCCCCACCACTCTCTGGGTAAAGAACCTACCCCTGACATCCCCCCATACCTTCCACCCTTCACCTTAAATTTATGTCCCCTTGTAACACTCTGTTGTACCCGGGGAAAAAGTCCCTGACTGTCTATCTATTCCCCGATCATCTTATAAACCTCTATCAAGTCATCCCTCATCCTTCGCCGTTCCAATAAGAAAAGGCCTAGCACTCTCAACCTATCCTCGTATGACCTATTCTCCATGCCAGGCAACATCCTGGTGAATCTCCTCTGCACCCTCCCCAAAGCTTCCACATCTTTCCTAAAATGAGGTGACCAGAACTGCACACAGTACTCCAACTGTGGCCTTACCAAGGTCCTATACAGCTGCAACATCACCTCACAACTCTTGAATTCAGTCCCTCTGCTAATGAACGCTAATACACCATAGGCCTTCTTACAAGCTCTATCCATCTGAGTGGCAACTTTCAAAGACCTATGAACATAGACCCCAAGATCCCTCTGCTCCTCCACCTTACTAAGAACCCTACCGTTAACCCTGTATTCCACATTCTTATTTGTCCTCCTAAAATGGACAACCTCACACTTGGCAGGGTTGGACTCCATCTGCCACTCCTCAGCCCAGCTCTGCATCATATCTAAGTCCCTTTGCAGCCGACAACAGCCCTCCTCACTATCCACAACTCCACCAATCTTAGTATCGTCTGCAAATTTACTGACCCACCCTTCGACTCTCTCTTCCAAGTCATTAATAAAAATTACAAACAGCAGAGGACCCAGAACTGATCCCTGCGGAACTCCACTTGTGACTGGGCTCCAGGCTGAACCACTACATAACATTGCAGCAGGAATCAGCGCTTTGAAATATCCAGTGGTCTCGAAAAATACCATAGAAATGAAAGCCTTTTTATGTTCTTGAAGAATTAACAGAGCTGTGAACACCTGAGGCTATAAAGGGATTTGAAAACTTTTAAAGTAAAAATGTTGCTTGACTGAGAGCCACTTAGGTCAGTGAATATGGGTGACAGGGGAACAAAGTGTTGTTTTCAGGTTAGATCCCTCAAGCAACATCACAAAAACAGATTAACCCGTCATTATCACATTGCTGTCTTTGAAAGTTCTTTGGCTGTGAATTATAGAATCTCAGAATTGTACGGTACATAGTGAGTCCATTTGACCCATTGTGCCTGTACTGGCTCTAAAACCAGCTACCCAGCTAGCCCCATTCTCCAGCCCTATCTCTATAGCCCTCTAAATTCATCACCTTTAAATATATATCCAGCTCTCTTGAAACCTTGATTGGAATTTGCCTCTACTGGTTCCCAAGCAGCACTTTCCACATCCTAACAATGCTAAGTGATGAGGTTTATCCTCCCCTCATTTCGAGTCTCTTGCTGACAGTTTTGAAATTGTGACCCCTAGTTACTGACAGACCTACTTGTGGAAGCTAAATATCCTTCTTTACCCTGTTGAAATTGTTCAGAATTTTGAACACCTCTTCATCTGCTGCTAGGAGAATAAGCCCAATTTTGCAGTCTTTCCTTTTATCTAAAACCTCTTATTCCCAGTATCATTCTAATAAGTCTTCTTTCCAATTTCAGCAGGGCTTTAACATCCTTTCTTAAATAAGGTGCCCAGAACTGAACACAATAATCTAAATGTGGTCTGGCTCATGATTTGTAAAGGTGTTACTTCCTTGCATTTCCATGCTTTTATACTCTCTACTTCTATTTATAAACCCAAAAATCCTTATAAGCCTTTTTAATATCTGTTTAAACTTGCTGACCCAACCTCTGAGAATTATGCATGTGAACCCCGAGGTCCCTCTGCTCCCATATTATGAGCCTATATTATCTCTTCATGTTTCTTCTGCCAAAATGCATTACATCACATTTCTCTGTATTCTCTCCATGTTGACTGTCTAGTACTAACTTATATTTCTCTAAGTGTATAGTGACCTTATCCCATATTGTGGTGTCCATTTTGCTACTATTGATGTCAATCTGACAGGTTTGAAGTTTCCGGGATTATCCTTTTCCCTTCTCTTAAACAATGGCATCACATTTGCAATATTCCAGTCGCTAAATCCTGTGTTAAGAGACGCCTGGAAAATTGTTTGAGCATTTCTACACAGTGAGTTCTGTACCACAGTATAGTGGGAAGTGATGGCTAAATGGTAGTGTTAGCTGAACTAGTAATCCAGAAACCCTGATAATGCTGTAGGGATCATGACAGATGGTGAAAATAGAACTCAAATGCAAAGTCTGGAAAAGTAAAAGTCTAGTGGTATTCATGTAGCCAAAGTAGATTGTTGTAAAAACCTACCTGGTTCACAAATGTCTTTTAAGTCAGTTAGAATCCCTAATGGTGTGGAAACAGTCCCTTTGGCCCAACAAGTCCATACCGACCCTCCGAAGTATAACCCACCCAGACCCATTCCCCTTACCTTGTATTTACCCCTGACCTAACCCACAAATCTCTGAACACTGTGGGCAGTTTAGTTTACGCTATTCACCCAACCCTGCACATCGTTGGACTGTGGAAGGAAACCGGAGCACCTGGAGGAAACCCACGGAGACACGGGGAGAATGTACAAATGCCACACAGACAGCCGCCCTGGGCTGGAATCAAACCTGGGTCCCTGGCACTTTCAGGGAAGGAAACTTTACCTGACTCCAGACCCACAGCAATGTGGGTGTCTCTTAATTTCCCTCTAGCATAGAATAACAAGTCACTCAGTTGTACAAAACCACTAAAAGGTTTTTAAAAGCCAATGAAACTGGATGATCCATCTTGATTCAATGATGTGGACCATGATCCATGGCTGGCATGCCCTGACAATATTGTCTTGCAGCCATTCTGAAGGGAGACATCTCTGAAGGGAGCAATCATTCTGGAATCATGTTGATGGCCACAGAAAAACCTGTCTGTTTCCCTCATGAAAGAATCCCCTATCAGTGCTGCTCTTCTTTCTCCCATCCAATGTAGCTCAACCACTTATGATGCCATGGGCTCAGCTTTTGGTACACTCCTTCAAGGATCCATTGCCCTCACCAACATTCAGAACCAAAAGCCAGTTAGTGAGTGAGACCTTTCCAAAATATCTACCCATGAGGCAGAGGTCTATGTGGATGGCACATTCAGTGAGGTGGTCATGTTAGGGGCAGACAACAAATCGGTAATGGATGACTGTCAGGCAGTCCAAGAGAAACAAGCAAGTAATGTAGGAATCCCTAAAGATCCTGCTTTAGGGTTTGTGTATTAGGATGCGCAGAGAATTGATTAATAGAAGATAGGGTTGGAATCGGGAGCATTTTCAGGATGACAGCCTTTAACTAGTGGAGAGCTACATTGATCAGAGCAGGGGCCACAATTATTTACTGGAGATATTAATGACTTCGATGAGAAAATGAATGTACTACAGCAAGGTTTGTGGTTGACACAAAAATAGGTGGAAGCAAACTGGTGAGGATGATACAGACCGTTTGCAGCGGGATATAGACAGGTTAGCAAATTGACGAAAAATTTAACAGTTGGATTATAATGTGGGAAAATGTGACGTAACGCACTTTGGCAGGAAGAATTGTGGAGAGTGGAGAAAGACTGCAGGAAGCTATGGAATACTGAAACTTGAGAGTCATCATTCAGGAAGTTCGCATCTGAGTTCAACAGGTAATAGAGAAAACAAATGGAATGCTAGGCTTTATTTCAAAGGGGATGCATTATAAAAATTGGGAGGTTTTGCTAAACCTGTACAAGGCATTAGACAGACCACAGCTGGAATACTGTGAATAGTTTTAGTCTCTTATCTGAAGAAAGGTACAGTAGCATTGGAGACAGAGGAGGTTAACTTAGTTAATGCCAGGCATGGAAGGATTGTCTTAAGAGGAGAGGTTGAATAGGTTGAGCCTGTACTCATTGGAATTTAGACATGCAAGATTTGTAGGGGGCTCGAAGGGTTGTTGTGAAAAGATTGCTTTCCTTGGGGGAGAACCAAGTACCAGAGGACATAACCTCAGAATAAAGGATTGCACGTTTAAGACAGAGGAGGAATTTCTTTTCTCAAAGTGTAATGAATCTGTGAAATTCTTTACCGCAGAGAGGTGTTGAGGCTGGGTCATTAAGTATATTCAAGGTTGAGATAGACATAACTTTTATCAATAAGGGAATCAAAGGTTATGGGGAAAAGTTGAGGATTATAAGGTCAGTTGTTACCTCGTTGAACGGTGGAGCAGACATGATGGGCTGAATGGCCTATTTCTGCTCCTCAACCTTATGGTTGCCAGATGAAAGGATTGCACTGAGCCTGCAAATGGAGGCCTTACTACTCTTTTCTGAAGCAGCCCTATATTTCCTAGAGCATCTTGTAAAAGTGTGGAGGCATGTTTTAATGAGTTCCATTTCATCTTCCTGTTCAGAGAAAATAATCAAGGCTTTGGTGGGAAAAATTGATAACTGTTTAATACATTTTGAGGAATTTGGGAGATTTTGAGTACAACATTTGTCGACTACATCTTGATTACAGAAGCAACAAAGCTACTCTGGGTCGTGTTCCCTTCATCTAGAAATCTAATCCCAGATACATCACTTTAGCTTGATAATTCTGAGAACACAGGCCCACGGTTACAACCCATCTTGAGAAAGTGCACTGATTCACGATACTCCTGGATTGCCACAACTGTTAATGATTTAGTCAGAAAATGCAGTCTCCAGTTTAACTGTCTGATGGAATCAGACTAACAGGAACACTGACCAGATTCATATCCTTAACAAGGACGATTATGAAATCAGGATTGCTAAGTTTTAGCCATAAGTAAGCAGAACTTTGGAAAATCAAGATATATCTCTAAACCTCTTTCAAAACCCCTACACACACATGCGGACAGATACGCTCACATGCAGAGTGACAGAGTTAAACCCCAAGATATTGGTTTTGTGGTGTAAAAGAAAGTACTGGGGAAACATGGTTCAATAACGCTAGGTCACATGGTTTAATGAAACATTTCTTTTGTTATCCAAAACTTCTGTTCTCCAGTCTCTTTTCTGGATTCTTTCACTTTTTTGCAGGAGGTACAGGGTGACTGGTATCAAGAAAGAAAGACTCAACCATTGTACCTAGATCCTACAGTCTTAGAAGCCTAAGGAAGTAGTACCTAACATTACAGCATACACATTTAATCATGTAAAGTGAACAATTTCTACATTTAAATAATATCAGAGCAGATAAATCTGAGGCAATATTAAGGAATCTTGAGCTTCTGTTGTGATGGAAAATCGCATTATATTATTATCCTGCCTTTTCCGTAGTTTGATGTTGATCATCCTGTTGAGCATTTCAAATGCTTTTTGTTTTTAAAATCTGAAAAGATGAGGCTAACAATTGCTATTAACAGTAATAGCAATTAATGCACTAATTTTACATTCCTCTGCCCACTAACATAACAGAAACATTAATTCATCTTCAATAAGTGACATGACAGAGAAATGTTATAAGAATGTATGAGCTATTATAATGCTATTATCACCGATATTAATTTCTGTTTCATGTTCTTTTGCTACTGTCAAATATTTTTGCACCACAGTTGGAATCAATATACATTGCAATCGTTAAACAGACACAAAAATGTGTAAAAATGTTTGCAGAACAAGGAGCTGAATTTGGTACATCTAATGATCTCCAGTTGGGACTTCTGCAACTACTGTGACAATTAGTGTCATTCCTCATGTTTCCCTATCAATCTTAAATGCTCTGTTATAAATAGTGCGCAGTTTGCCTTGGGCTATCATAGTGTAGAAACACCAACTGCACCATAAGTGAATAAGCAAACTGAAGACGGCTTTCAAAGCCATGAAACACGATCATACTCAGGTACACAGCATAACAATTTGTTACACTAAACACATTAGGACAGTGTTGTGAAACTCTAAATGGAAGAGAAGCTTAGCATGAATATTGAAATAAATTAAAACATATTATTATTTTAGATCATTCTGTTTTATTTTGAAATCCACTTTGAGACTCCAGTCTTGCTTAAACTCTACAAGAAACTTGTTAGACCACATCTAAATATTGTGAACAGGTTTGGTCCCCTCAACTAAGGAATGATTTACTAGTGTTGGAGGTGGTCCAAAGAAGGTTCACTCGGTTCACTTGTTTACCCTGGGTTTTGAGTGCTTTTTATATAAGGGGATTTTGAATAGGTTGGCCGGTACTCATTGGAATTTTGAAGAATGAGAGGTGGCCTTATGGAAACTTAAAAGATTCTTAGAGGGCTTGACAGGGTAGATGTGAAGAGGTCTATTCTCCTTGTGGGAGAATCCAAGACCACAGAGCATAATCTCAGAACAAGAGGTTGCCCATTTAAGAGAGAGATGAGGAGGAATGTCTTCTCTCAGAAGGTTGTGAATCTGTGGACATTTCTTTTTAACCACATAGGGCTGTGGAGGCTAGGTCATCAAGTATAATCCAGCCTGAGAGAGTTTTCAATAGGTAAGAGAATAAAGGGTTATAGGGAAAAGGCAGGAAAGTGAAGTTGAAGATTATCAGATCAGCCCTGACTGGCAGACTTGATGGGATGAATGGCCTATATCTGCTCCACTGTCCTATGGTTTTATGTGCTTTCTTTAGCCAAGGATAAATAAATTTAGGGCAAATCTCGGGATTGGGGTGGAGTCCTGTATGGAAGACAACGTTGAAATATTCCTCTGAGGAAAACTGCAAGAAAAGGTAGGTCTTAATATCTTGTTTATATCTGTGTGCAACTCTTAGCAATCAGCCTGTGAAAAAAAAATCCAGAAAAAAATGAGCATAGCCAATGTTGAGAGAAGATGAAGTCAACTTTATCTTGAACAGAATTTAGTTTCTTTACACTCAAAATATCATTGGTTTGTACCACTAGTTCAAGAATGTGCTGATTTTTCTGTAGAAACACCGGTAGCTGAACTTAGATGCTGATTTAGTTTAAGATGTTAATGGTTGCTGTGTTTGGAAAGATACATTTCTTCATTTCTCCATCAACTGCAGCTAACACTAAAGTCTTGTCTTTCATCTGACTCATTCAATTTTAGAAATCTCTACGGATCAGATCTGTCTATTAGTTCAAAAATAGAAAGTGCATTGTTATGATCTGGCTAGGGACCATAAAAACCAAAAAAAAACCTGAAAACATGTTTTAACCAATAGAACTGTGCCACAAGATTGCACTTTTCCTTTTGGACAATGCACTAATTTTATTGTATAACCAACAAAGTAAATATGATGAAGAGAAAAGTGAAGTTTTTAGCACACATGCCAGGCCTTTAGGTTCACTTCATACATCCCACTGCCTCACAGCGCCAGAGACCCGGGTTCAATTCCCGCCTCAGGCGACTGACTGTGTGGAGTTTGCACGTTCTCACCGTGTCTGCGTGGGTTTCCTCCGGGTGCTCCGGTTTCCTCCCACAGTCCAAAGATGTGCAGGTCAGGTGAATTGGCCATGCTAAATTGCCCGTAGTGTTAGGTAAGGGGTAAATGTAGGGGTATGGGTGGGTTGCGCTTCGGCGAGGCGGTGTGGACTTGTTGGGCCAAAGGGCCTGTTTCCACACTGTAAGTAATCTAATGTAATCTAATCTAATCCCAAAATATGTATGAGATGAGATGAAGTTAGTTACTTCTTTAGCGAACAGCCATAAGTATTCCACAGTCTTCTGGAAGCTATAGTATTGTTTAATTCTCCACAGGACCAGCTATTCTCAGAAGTAAAACTTTAATTTGCTGTCTCTGACTGTTGATACCTCAGTCTTTTATTCTGGTTAGTTTAATAGATCCAAGCTAATCTTATGTGGGATTTATTTTTGCCACAAACCTGTATGTGAACCACTGTAGGTTCCTCCATCGTATCAAAATAGTCAATCTTTCAGTTTCTACTCCCTCACAATATTCAACCTGAGATTAAGCCTTGGTGCTGGAAAAGGAAGCCCTTCATCAGGAAGGACTTATGCCCGAAATGTCAATGCTCCTCCTCCTTGAATGCTGCCTGACCTGCTGTGTTTTCCCAGCGCCACACTTTGCAGCTCTGATCTCCAGCATCTGCAGTCCTCACTTTTCCTGAGATTAAACTTTGCCTACATTCAATACGATGAATGATGAAATTCATATTTTGTACAGCTTTTGGCACATGCCTAGCCAACTGTCATTTAAAAGACAATGACCAAAGAACAGTGCAGAACAAGAACAGATCCTCCAGCCAATCAGGATGCCTTTCTAAACTAAAAACCTGATGAAGGGCTTATGCCAAAAACATCAATTCTGTGCTCCTCGGATGCTGCCTGACCTGCTGTACTTTTCCAGCACCACACCCTTGACTCTGATCTCCAGCATCTGCAGTCCCCACTTTCTCCACATTCTCCATTGTGTCTGAGTGGGTTTCTGCCAGGGGCTGTGATTTCCTCCCAAGGTCCAAACATGTGCAAGTTAGATGGATTTGCCATGCTAAATTGCTCTGTACATTTGAGGGATGTGCAGGCTAGGTGGATTAGCCAGGGTAAATGCAGGGTTACAGGGATAGAATAGGGGGCCGAGACTGAGTGGGTAGATGCAGACTCGATGGACCAAAAGGCTTCTTTCTGCACTGGAGGGATTTTATGAAAAATCTTAATCCAAAATGTTAAATTGCCAGTCTTGTTCTTCTCTGAACCAAGTCTCTGTAATAACTCCAACATTGTTGTTATGTGTTCTAATCCAAGTGCCAGGTTCATCTACCTGACTTGTCATACTCCTCGCCTTCAGTTTGCCTGTCCGACTGTGATCAGTAACCTCTCCCTGTTTGCTCTTCCTCTTAGTCTCTAACTCCTCCTTGGTCATTTCACTTACTGACCTACTGCTCTGGTTCCAATCTCCATGCCACACTACTTTAAACCCTCATAAGTGACACAAGCAAACCTCCTTGCCAGGATGTTGGTGCCCCTGCAGTTTAGGTGCAATATATCCTTCTTATACAGGTCGCTGCTGCCCTGGGAGAGGTCCCAATGATCCACATATCTGAAGCCCTCCCTCCTACAGCATCTCTTTAGCCATACATTTAACTGCACCATCTTCTATTCTTAACTCTACTAGCATGTGACATGGAGTACTCCCAAGATTACAACCCTTCAGCTCCTGCTTTTCAACTTGCTACCTAACTCCTGAACTCCCTTCTCAGGACTTCATCACTTTACCTTCCTAATTCATTTGTACCAATGTGTACGACCTCTGGCTGCTTGCCCTCCCTTTAGAGAACGTCCCGTGCTTGCACAGAGATATTCTTGACCCTAGCACCGGTATGGCAACACATTCTCCTGGAGTTTCCTTTGTGGCCCTGTCTATGGAGACCCCTATTACTACTGCTCAACTGCACTTTGACCCTCCGTGCCTTACTACAGAGGTCCCACTGTGGTCCCATCACTCTGGCTGTTGCTGTCACCTGATAAGACATTCCCCAGCAGTATCCAAACAGTATACAGGTGAGACAGTGGGATAGCCACAGGGAACTCCCACCTTGTCTCCTTGCCTCTTCTAGCACTCACCCATCTATCTGCCTGAACCATGGGTGTGACCATGTCTCTAAAACTCCTGTCTATGATGCTTTCTGTTGCATGTTCCAGAGTATCTTTCGCCTTGGGACTCTTCAACCACACGGCATCAACATCGACTTCACTAGTTACCAAATCTCCCCTCCCGTCATCTCATCCCAGATCCAGCCCTTTAAATGGGTACTGCCCTCTTGAACTGTCTTATCTGTCGATCTTCCTTCCCACCTATCCGCTCCGTCCTTCCATCCTTCCCACTGACCTATCAGTATCAACCCCCACCTGCATCCACCTATCACATTCCCAGCTACTTCCCTCCCCATCCCCACCCCCCCACCCTCCTATTTATCTCTCAGACTCCCCCCCCACCCCCACCATTCCTGATGAAGGGCTTATGCCTGAAATGTTGACTCTCCTGCTCTTTGGATGATGCCTGACCTGTTGCGCTTCTCCAGCAGCACACTTTTCAACTCTGATCTCCAGCATCTGCAGTCCTCCCTTTCTCCTATTCCTAAGAATGGCAGCTGTCTTTCCAACTGATCTATGCAGTCTGACAGGAGCTGCAATTGGACACACTTGCTGCAGATGTAGTCGGCCGGGGCGTTCAAATTGTCTCTGATTTCGCACTTCCCATAGGAGAAGCATACTACCCTGCTGATTGCCATTTTTACTCTCCAGCAACTATTTAATTAAAAATAAACTTGTTTTAAATTAATTTACAGCTGACTAGATGGTCCCTAGTGTTAGATTCTCACTAAAAAGATTCTAAATATACTATTCTGTAAGCAACAGTCTAGGTACTGCACTAATTCCCAGCACTGTACTACTCTACCACTAGCCTATATCCCTTATGCGAACCCTTATGTGTGTGAAAAGGAGAATGGAAAATGAAAGTAAGAAAAATGAACAATCACTTGAGTTACCATGTCCAAAACGTCACTTGTGAACATGAGATGCGATGGAGTGCTGCTCCCATGACACTTACTGTTGAATGGATCAAGGTAAGGCTGCTAATCAAACTACTAGTCATGGCAACTGCACTGAGTTCTTCTCCCAGAATCCTCCTCGGTCAATTCTCCCCATGCCCTCAGTGATACCTTTGTACTTTACAGCCATACTCGATCCAAACTCCAACTAATGCATATGGATGGAATGCATTCCGTCAGATTTTTTTTTAATTTTCTCAGGACTTGATATTTCTTCTCCCTGTCAAGTGTATTTATTGGCAGGGTACCATCCAATGCCATTCGCAGCATTGAAGTCTGTTTTTGGAAGTCGATGTCACCATGTAGTCCTCGGAGGTCCATGGTATGTTAGCTGTCACAGCAGAGGGTGGTTCCTAAACCCAAGTGAGGGGTGGAAGTCCCACTATCCATGACTTTAGTGGGCTGGAAGCATGTTATGACTGCAGGATGAGTATCATCTGGGTCTGTCAGCTGGTTATCGACTTCTATTCCAAAGTTGGGATTAGCATCACATGTGACTTTCCACCTTGCTTGCAGATACTTGTGTAATGAAATCAATATAGCTTCTTCAATAAAACAGATGTATGGATGTACAGATTCTAAATTATGAGTGTAATTCTGTGATATTGCAGTCATCTAAATAATGTTGTGAATATACTTTCAGACATTCATCTCAACAACAACTCGAGTGTCTCTGGTAAGGCAGCGCAGTGGCTCAGTGGTCAGCATTGCTGCCTCACAGCACCAGGGTCCCAGGTTCAGGTGACTGTGTGGAGTTTGCACATTCTCCCCGTGTCTGCGCAGGTTTCCTCCCACGGTCCAAAGATGTGCAGGTCAGGTGAATTGGCCATGCTAAATTGTCCCGTAGTGTTAGGTGCATTAGTCAGAGGGAAATGGGTCTGGGTGGATTACTCTTCGGAGGGTTGGCGTGGACTTGTTGGGCCAAAGGGTCTGTTTCCACACTGTAGGGAATCTAATCTAATCTGTTCCTATGGAGTCACATCCAGAAAACTGCAAATCCTATCAGCATCTGTTTTCATTGAAGTCCTAAGTTTTTTTTTCACATCTGTTCTTTGATTGTTCCATGTCTTCTATTCTGACCTTTTAAGTAAAATAATTGCTCAGTTCATATTAATTGCATTCACTCTGTTTACATAGAATTCCCATAGTGTGGAAAGAGGCTGTTCTGCCCACTGAGTCTGCACCAACTCTCTGAAGAGCATCCTACCCTGACCAAACTCCCTATTTACTATGCTAATCCACCTAGTCCGCACATCCCTGGACAATCCAAAAAAGATTTAGCATGGCCAATCCACCTGATCTGTACATCCTTGGACTGTGGAAGGAAACCGGAGCACCTGAAGGGAACCAATGAGGAGAATATGTATACTCCACACAGACGGTCACCCAAGACTGGAACCAAACCCTGGTCCCCGTGTTTCTGCAAGTAAGACTTTAATTCTTAAAGCTGCAAGTTGTATTCTAAAACAAAAAGTATATATTCTAAATCACACGAACCATGAACTAGATTTTCACAACAATATCACAAATACTGAAATATTCTAGGCTCACCAAGGAAGATTTGTAATTTGGATAAGGCACTAGGGAACCTCTCTTGCCTGGGGAACTTGAGAAAGAAAAACTTCAAGCACTAAAATTGTAAGACAAAAGATATACTATAACCCAGTGAAACACCAAAGTTGGTACAAGGTGAGCATATTAGTTGAGGTTGATTGAGCAAGTTGAGTAAAATGAAAATTCCAAACTTTATAAGTGGCACAAAAAGTTCTTGTGAAGTAAACTGCAACGAAAATACCCCGGCGGTCAGCGAAGAAATACTGTTACGTGTGTCAGGTCGATTGTAGTGGATTTTTTTGTTGCAATCAAATTATCACAACTGGGACCAAAAGCACAAGGTCATCGCATTTTGGCCAACAGCAAATGTTGTGTTCTGTTACAGTCAGTATGTCAGTATCCCTTTAGCAGACGTTATCATCATTGTGCTATTGCACGTGACCAGACAGTATGAAGGTCTGAGTAATCATCTTGCCTCCAATCACTTGAATTGTGATACGTGACTTGAAGCATGTCTCACAATCCTGCTCTGTTGTAACCTAATATAATAACGTTTGCCTAGACAGTTTTGTGCCTGTGAATGTAATTTTACACATACTGCATAGCTGTAATAAATATCTCTTGGATTCTTCAGATATTCTTTCCTAGATTTTTATGTTATAGGCGAAAGGATTGCTCCTTCAGGTAAAACACCCTGCTGGAGGCAAACTCACAATAGCCAGACCCAGGAAGGTATATTCCTGATGATGTCCAATTAAGAGCCACTGCTGGGGCTGCCCTTGGTTTAAATCCATGCATTAAAATGAGAAGGATGTCAGTTCAGTGACCTCAGCAGAGCCATAGCCGGTAGTTGTGAGGAGAGGGTGGCTTAATGCCTTGGGCACTCTTGAAAAAGCCTTAGGGGGATGCCAGCCTCAGGAACACTGTGTGTACTGAGTGCGTGTATGGTGTTATGAACCTAAAAACCTCTTTGTAGTCTACGGTGTTTCCAAAAACAAGCTTACGTTCCCCCCTTCCCTCCCTAAGCGTGCTGAGAGACCACTAGGTTTCACAGGTTTGAATTGAATTGAATTGGGAAAATGTTCGCCATTTCCCTGATGCCTTCTCATGCCACGTTTTCACTTTTCACACCCACTCAATCTGTTGCCAAGGGGTTGCGAAAATTCCACCCATTAACTGTTTCTCTTTCTACACATGCTGCCTGACCTGCTAAGTATCTGTTTTTACATCATATTTGAGATTAGGTTAGGTTAGATTCCCTACAGTGTGGAAACAGGCCCTTCGGCCCAACAAGTCCACACCAACCCTCCGAAGAGTAACCCACCCAGACCCATTTCCCTCTGACTAATGCACCTAACGCTATGAGTAATTTAACATGGCCAATTCACCTGACCTGCACAGTTTGGATTGTGGGAGGAAACTGGTGGACCTGGAGGAAACCCACACAGACACGGGGAGAGTGTGCAAACTCCACACAGACAGTCACCTGAGGCTGGAATCAAACCCGGATCCCTGGTGTTGTGAGGCAGCACTGCTAACCACTGAGCCACCGTGCCACCCTTGACACTATCTACAACACCACCGACCTTTGTGTCATCAGCAAACTTACTAACCCACCCTTCCATTTCTTCATCCAAGTCATCTATAAAAACTACAAAAAGCAGAGGCCAGGAACAGATCCCTGTGGGACACCACTAGTTACCGACCTCCAGTTGGAATACTTTCCATCCACTATGACTTGCTGTCTTCTTTCAGCCAGCCAATTCTGTATCCACACACCAAATTTCCCTATATCCCTTACCTTCTAACTTTCTGAATGAGCCTACCATGGGGAACCTTATCAAATGCCTTACTGAAATCCATATACAGTACATCCACTGCTCGACCTGAGTCGACTTGTCTCCTCACTTCCTCAAATAACTCAATAAAGCTTATGAGACATGACCTGCCCCTCACAAAGCAATGCTGACTATCTTTAATAAAACTATGTTTCTCCAAATAGTCATAAATCCTATCACTCAGAATCCTTTCCAATACTTTGCTAACCACAGACGTAAGACTGACTGATCTATAATTCCCAGGGATTCCCCGATACCCTTTCTTGAACAGAGGAACGACATTCACCTCCCTCCAATCAGCTGGTACTACTCCAATGGAGAGTGAGGATGCAAAGATCATCGCTAGAGGTGCAGCAATCTCATTCCTCACTTTCTGTAGGAACCTTGGACATGTCTGGTCCTGCCCTGGAAACTTATCTATCTTGATGCTTCCCAGAATTTCCAGTACATGCACTTTCTTAATAACAATCTGCTCAAGCATATTAACCTGGTCCATGGTATTCTCACTATCAACAAGCTCCCTCTCTCGTGAATACCGAGACAAAAAACTCATTTAGGGCCTCCCCTACCTCTTCAGACTCCTGGCGCAAGTTCCCTCCACTACCTCTGATCGGCCGGACTCTCTCTCTGGTCATTCTCTTATTCCTCACATACATGTAGAATGCCTTTGGGTTTTCCCCAGTCCTTGCTGTCAAGGCTTTCTCGTGCCCCCTCCAAGCTCTCTTCAGAGGGCTTTTCCCCAGGGTGGGGGAGTCCAAAACCAGCAGGTTTAGTATTCACATTATTTTTGTCCAAGTGCAGGAAAGTATATATATTATAATATATATATATATATGCCTTTCTAAAACCTTGCTGTGTCAGTTTTAGTTTCTGTCTAGATACATGTTAGAAATTACAAAGACCGTTTGGCTTTATGGAAGATCCTATCACATAGATATTATTAGTGTACAGCAGTCACAACAGGATGCCAAGGAATTTTAAGAGTCTTCTGCTGAAGAAATCAATTGCAATTACTCTTTAAAGACTTGAGCATTTTCAGGTCCACACACATACTGGTGAAAGTGTAAGAAGAATGCTAAAAAAAGTTAAAGATTGGTCATTTTGCAGCTATTGGATGCTGGTGCGACAGTTATCTAAAATCTGTTCAGCTAGAGAATTAAGGGACAATGAAATACACTCAACTCTGCGTTAGAATTTAATGATTAGAAAAATAAAGTGAATTATTTGGAGATTGCTGTGTACTGTACACATTTCAATGGTGTAAATTGGCTGCTTAAGTGTTCAGTATAGTGAGTCTTGTTTGTACACGCACTGATGTCAGAAGTGTGGCATCTGCCACATTGAGCCTACATAGATGCTCATGATGTGTGCCTGAAACTGATGTTAGGCCCATTGGATATGGAAAATGTGGACTTAATGCCTGTTTTTGGCCCGTATGTCAAATTGGAATATAAATTACTGCAGTAGTTTCCAGGTCTGATGTGGTTTTCTTTCTGTCAGATGAAACGAGCACTGGAGATTGCCATTTGAAACATGTACTTTATGTTTATCATTCACCACATTCTCTTAGTTCTATGTAATGTTCAAAAGATCTTGCTGACCACAACGTTTCCTGTGCCCAATTGTTACCATTTCATAATCTCCCAAGATTTTCCAAAGTAATTTGAATATTCTAGATGTTGTTCCTTCTCCACCACCAATGTAATTGGACACTGCATGATGGCCACAGACCACCAGGAGGAACCTGGAATTAGGCTGCAATTCTGCAATATTGAAACCTCTATATCAATATATTGATACCAATCCAATGAAGTAGATGATTATTTTTAAAACTGCAGTATGAATACCTTACTAAAAGAAACTTTACTGAGTTATCTCATAAATCAGACAATACAGCATGGAAACAGACCCTTCAATCCAAGCAATCCATGCTGACCATAATCCCAAACTAAACCAGTCCCACTTGTCTGTCTTGTTTCATGTTCCTCCAAACACATCTTATTCATCTACTTATCTAAATGTCTTGTAAATGTTGTAACTGTACCTACATCTACCACTTCCTTTAGAAGTTCATTCCACACACGAACCACGCCTTGGAAGAAAAGTTCCCCCTCATGTCTTTATAAAATCTTTCTCCTCTCATCTTAAAAATATGCCCGCTGGCCTTGAAAGCCCCAACCATGGGGAAAAGACGTCTGCCATTCAACTTATATATATCCGTCAAGGTCTCTCCTCAACCTCCTACATTTCAGTGAAAGAAGTCTCAGCTTATCCAGCCTCTCCTTATAACAGCCCTTCCTCCAGCACAAGATATGCTGTGTTCCTGTGCTCTGCACCCAATCCCATTCTCCAACCCCAGCTTTTCTCTCAATCCAACTAATTAAATCTGAGCAACATATATAAAAAGATTTTGATCCCTTTCAGCCAACTTTGCATCAAATAATTCTCTCAACGTTAGCACACAAGAAGCCCTAACTGTTTTCTGTGGCTGAGCCCATTACTTATGCAGAGGTTATATAATGAATGAGTTTAATATGTAAGTGCCAGTTCTAAATAAACCTGGTTTGGTCTGAGTTAATTATTTCAGAAAGCTTCTAATGCAACTTTCCATTTGGGATTGGAGCCAAATTCTTGAAGCCTTTATTAACCTGTGAAATAAATCTACTTACATTTGTATTCTTATACAATAATGCACAACCAAAATTCCAGTTTACATTGTTTGTGTACTTTGGCAAGTCAGAGAGAATTTGTCTCAAGCAGCAATGTGTATTTAAAAAGTTAGATCTTAGTGGGCAAAAGAGGGAAATAGATTCAGGGTTATGTCAGTTATGTCACAACCTAATCAAATTTAGAACAGTTTGGATACTAAGGAAAATTACAGCCTGAATTAGGTACTTTTTTTAAGAAATAGGGAATATGCTATTGATTGTATTATTAATAGGGATTAGGAAGATGCATTAGTTGTGCAGCATCTTTGTCTGTTCAGGAGTATCCCTCAGTAACAGAAAGCAAATGTTGATAGGTGAATGGCAGGTGGCTTTTCCCTGGGGTTGGGGATTTCAAGACTAGGGGGCATATTTTTTAAGATGAGAGGAGAAAGATTTAAAAAGACATAAGGGGCAACTTTTTTACACAGTGTATAGTATTGATGGAATTTATTATCTGACTTGAGGAAAAATTAACTTTTAATTCTGTATTCACAATCCACATAAATGCAGCCTTAGAATTGAGAAGGTTTATTAAATTCCAAGGAGTTGACTAAGACTTGTATTCTTAATCCAATTTGACCAGCAGTGAATTGACAAATACATAACTAGCTTTCTTCTCTCCTTCCAAATACACAGAAATCACTTAAAACAAATAATAATGCTCGATTTCTTGGGAATTCAAATATATGTTTGCTAGAGAATTCAGACAGACATCAATTTTCAAGCTGTTATGAAAGTCAATCTATAGTTTAGTTTTAAACATATCCACCACTACAAAGAAATCATATGAAAGCATATCCAATACACTTGACCATGCGCTACGTAACTAGCTCCGGAAACTGATGTATAGTCAGTAGATGACATTGAATGAATCTCTTGTCATTTTTCTATTATAATCAACATAACTTAATGGATTTATTGGCAAAACAAAAGAAGAAAACCTATTTCATTCTGAAAGACAGTGGCTTGTAAGTTTTCACTTCTGTATAGACAAAATCTGACAGTGCTGCTAAACAAAGAAATGAAACACACAAAATGATATTGCCATTCAAATTGAGCATATTTTAAGCACATTTGTTAATCAAAGCACATGTCAATGCAACATTAAAGTTTGATTTTGCTTTACAATATATAAATGGCATTCATATTATTTCATATTTATCATAATAATTCAGGAATCCTGAACTAGGAACTTATTCCAAACATATGTGTTAGGATGATGAAATTCGAACAGGAAAATGTTGGAAATGTACAGCAGTTCAGTCAGCATCTGGAAGAGAAAGAAAAATGAACATTCATAATTTACCTGACTTAATGTTAGGCAACTTGCTGAGAAAATCCAAACGTCTCATATTGTCTTGGATTTCTAGAATTAAGATTTTTTTATTTTTTATTGTTATTAACACCTGCATGTGTTTTAAGGAGGTTTGTACAATTTGACATAAATGTTCAGACAAGATTTGGTAGAGGTGTTAAGAAACACATTCATCCAGATAATAGTCTAAACCCCTTTTGTGTGCCTCCATTGAACCTAACTCAGCCATAATCAAACAGTGCATTCCAGACCCTAATCACTTGCTGTGTAAATATGTTTTCCTTATGTCATTTCTGCTTTTTTAGTCAATTTCTCTAAATCTATGCCTTCTCATTCTTGGTATCTTCATGAGTTGGAACAGGTTGTCCCCACCTTTCTTATCAAGACCCCTCGTGATTTTTAATCGATATAGTCCATATTTAAAGTGCACTAACTATACAGTGGACAGTATACTGTTGTTTTGCTTAAACATTGGTTTATTATTAGGACTGCAAATCTCATTCAGCATCATAAGATTCATTGTAAAATGGTTTATGGCAGTCCATTACCTGACCTAATCAATGCCCTTTTGGTGTGATTACTTCCTCCCTCAGACTTAAAGGCTGCAACCAGTTTCCCTAAATTATTACCTCTCACCAACCCAACCCAAACCTTAAAGCTCCCTGACCATGAGCCCTACTCCACCCTAGGAGCCCCATAGATCTAGGCCACCATTGTTGGGAGTGAGTGGAAAGGATTGACCACTGTGTTCAGCCACAGCTGACTGCCCACCAGTCAGGAGGAGGGAGAAGAAGGCCCAGGCCCCATTGCCCAACTGGAGGAGTAGCTCCACTATAGATGGCAGCAGCCGATAGGAGGGGATGGTGAGGCCTACAAAAAGAGCCAGGATTCAATGAGGACCCTGGCAGGAAGCCAAATGGTAAAGGCTGTTAGCTGATCTGATAATCACCACCTCCATATTATGCCTTATGTGATCCTTACTGATTAAAGATCTGTTTTTCTCAAAGGACCAAGTCTCAACAGCCCTCAGTGTTAAAGAATTCCACAGATTAACTACCTTTTAAGAGCAGATTTCCCCCTCATCTCTGTATTAAATATGCAATTTCTTGTTCTGAGACCATGCTTCTGGTCCTCAACTCTCACACAAAGAAAACAATGCCTAAGGATCTTGTATTTATCAATAAGGTCGCCTATCAACCTTCCATATTCCAATGGGTACAGGACCATGTGACTTGACATCTCATGTAAGACAGTTCCACCATTCCTGATGTCAACCTGGTGAACGTGGACTGCCTCCAATGCTACAATGTCTTTCCTTAGATAAGAGACCCAAAACTGTTCATAGTATGCCAACTATGATCTGGCTAGTGCCCATGTATAGTTTTAGCAAAAGCTCCTTACTTCAATACTCCCTTTGAAATAAAGGTAACATTCCATTTGCCTTCATTATTATCTGCTGAACTTAGATGCTAGCTTTCTGTAATTCATGGACAAGCATTCCCACGTTTCTTTTTTTCCTTTCTGCAGTCTTCTCCATTTAATTAACATTGAACTCTGGCGATCTTCCTGTCAAAGTGTGCAACTCACATTATACTTCACCTGGCAAGTTTTTGTCCACCTACTTAACCATCACAGTCATTTTTTTCCCCCAAGGGAAACAGCGGCAACAACCTCTCTAATCCATCGATGTAAATGAAGATCTTCATCCCTGGAACCATTCTGATGAATCTTTTCTGCAATCTTTCAAATGCTTCCACAACTTTCCAAAAGTGTGGTGTTGAGATACTCCAGCTGAAACCTAGATAGTGTCTTATATGAGTTCCTGCAGCCCCTTTCAAGTTGTACCCTTTATTTCATATTGCCTTTCCACATTCTTTCCATCAAAATGAATCTTCATATTTCTCTGTATTGAACATCATTTGCCACTATAGAACATAGAACATAGAACATAGAAGAATACAGCGCAGTACAGGCCCTTGGGCCCTCGATGTTGCGCCGATCCAAGCCCACCTAAACTACACTAACCCACTATCCTCCATATACCTATCCAATGCCCTCTTAAATGCCCATAAAGAGGGAGAGTCCACCACTGTTACTGGCAGGGCATTCCATGAACTAACGACTCGCTGAGTGAAGAACCTACCCCTAACATCAGTCCTATATCTACCCCCCCTTAATTTAAAGCTATGCCCCCTTGTAATACCCGACTCAATACGCGGGAAAAGGTTCATACTGTCGACCCTATCTAACCCCCTAATCATCTTGTACACCTCAATCAAGTCACCCCTAAACCTTCTTTTCTCTAGTGAAAACAGCCCCAAGTGCCTCAGTCTTTCCTCATACGATTTTCCTTCCATACCAGGCAACATCCTGGTAAACCTCCTCTGCACCCGTTCCAATGCCTCCACATCCTTCCTATAGTATGGCGACCAAAACTGCACACAATATTCCAGATGCGGCCGTACCAGAGTCTTATACAACTGCATCATGACCTCAGGACTCCGGAACTCAATTCCTCTACCAATAAAAGCCAGTACGCCATATGCCTTCCTCACCGCACTATTTACCTGGGTGGCAACTTTCAGAGATCTGTGTACATGGACACCAAGATCCCTCTGCTCATCCACACTACCAAGTATCCGACCATTAGCCCAGTACCCCATCTTTTTGTTATTCTTCCCAAAGTGAATCACCTCGCACTTAGCTACATTGAATTCCATCTGCCACCTTTCTGCCCAGCTCTGCAGCTTCTCTATATCCTGCTGTAACCTGCCACATGCTTCCTCACTGTCAACAACTCCTCCGACTTTCGTGTCATCCGCAAACTTGCTCACCCAACCTTCTAACCCCTCTTCCAGGTCATTTATAAAAATGACAAACAGCAATGGTCCCAAAACAGATCCTTGCGGAACACCGCTAGTGACGGCACTCCATGAAGAAACTTTGCCATCAACTACTACCCTCTGTCTTCTTCCATCCAGCCAATTCCTAATCCAAACCTCCAACTCACCCTCAATGCCATATCTCCGTATTTTCTGCAGTAGCCTACCATGGGGAACCTTATCAAACGCCTTACTAAAATCCATATATACCACATCTACCGCTTTCCCCTCATCAACCTCCTTCGTCACCTTTTCAAAGAATTCAATAAGGTTTGTGAGGCACGACTTGCCCTTCACAAAACCATGCTGACTATCCTTGATCACATTATTCCTATCTAGATGTGCATAAATCCTATCCCTTACAATTCTCTCTAAGACTTTGCCCACAACAGAAGTGAGACTCACCGGCCTATAGTTACTAGGGCTATCCCTACTCCCCTTTTTGAACAAGGGAACCACATTTGCTATCCTCCAGTCTTCTGGGACTACTCCTGTAGACAAAGAGGACATAAAAATCAAGGCCAATGGCTCTGCAATCTCCTCCCTTGCTTCCCAGAGAATCCTAGGATAAATGCCATCAGGCCCAGGGGACTTATCTATTTTCACCTTTTCCAGGATTTCCAACACCTCTTCTCTACATACCTCAAAGCCATCCATTCTACTTATTTGTGCCTCAGTATTCTCATCGACAACAATGCCCTGTTCCTGAGTGAATACTGAAGAAAAGTATTCATTCAGTGTCTCCCCAATCTCTTCCGCCTCCACACGCAACTTCCCCCTACTATCCTTGACTGGACCTATTCCTACCCTAGTCATTCTTTTATTCCTAACATACCACTATCTATTCATTCTACCAAACTTGTCTAATTACTTTTGAAATTTTGCATTGTCCCTTTCACAGTAAACATAGGTTAGCAGCATTGTTACCCCTCTCTAATTGCCCTTGAACTGAGTGACTTGGAATTTCAGAGGGCAGGCAACAGTCAGCCACATTACTTTGGTCTGGAGTCACATGTTATAAGGATAGAGATTTCCCTTCCTCAAGTCAGATTTTTTTAATGCAAGTTGATGTAGTTTTATGGCACCATTACTGATCCCAGCTTTATATTCATTATCCAGATTCATTAATTGAATTTAAAGTCTAACAGCTCCTGTGGTGGGATTTAAACCCGTGTCCTCCTTCTAATCCAGAGACTGCTACAGTGTAACCCCCTCTCCTGTGTGATCCATTTTAAACTACTTTGTTCTGAAGGGTTGCCATGTGCCACACTTCCTTTATCCCAAACATTCTGACTTGAATCAGTCACTTTTCTCTTAGGATGGGGATTACATAGTCGATTGCTATCATGAATGACAGTTCATTGCCTGCCAGTTGGATGAACAAGGACTTAAACTAACCTTTCTCATGAAACACATTAATGCTTCGGATGGCAAAGAATCTCTCAAGCTGATTGTTTAGCAATCTAAGAACATTGAGAGTTTAACACAATGATTCAGAATCACAACCTCTTGGATTTAAAGTGCAGGTCAATGCTGATAGAGTAGCCTTCTAATTACAGGTTGATGCAATTTTTTTAGAGTTGGCATTGTAGAAGGTAGTGTTATCTGGCTCAAGGCTAATGCTACAGTGATTTTTACAGATTACCCACCATCATTTGGTCGAGGCACAACTGTGAAAAGAAGCATTGGAAAAGGAGTGAAATCCATATCACTTTTGACTTCCATTGTCACAATTGAAAAGGCAAGCACATGATATGTACAACACCAATTCAGTTTATCTTCATTGCATCTGGATCCTGAAACAGTGCCAGTCAGTTCTGAACATGGATTAAGGTTCAGATAAATCAGTTTAATAGAAATAACAAATTCCATTTAAAGAAACAAATTTATGATCTAATCTAGGTTGATTTTATTGTTTCAGATCCAGCTACAAGCTGAACAAATCTTTGAAATATCTTAAGAAAAAGACAATATTTATATTTAACATTACCACCCATCATCATTTCTTCAACAGTTTTGAATAACACGAATAGTAGTACAATCTTTAAGTGTTTAAGGATATTTTTGTCATTCATAAGCCAGAAGGTTGTTGTTATCTTGAGGATTAATGTCAGCAGTAGTTGTGTCATGAGGGATCAACTGTGTGGATTTACTTACTGTCCATTGCCTGGCACTAACAAAATTGCTGTTCATGAGAATGGGAAGTATAAGTGATAATGCTGGCATGTCAACTTACGACAGTTGATCATGCTGCAAAGATATAGGGCTTATCAATACAGGGCTTACCAAAGAACTAATTTGAGAGCTGAAATCTTTATCTGAAACTGAGCTAAGCCCTAAACAGCACACCAAGAACAGCCTCAAGGCTGAATCCATCTTTCTAGTGTATGTTGCTTTGAAGCCAAGCTAAATGTCTTTATTGCAGCAATATTAAATTGATTGCGATACCTTTCAAATTCTGCACTTGAATGGAGAAAATCATTTTGCAAGAGTGAGAATCACTTGTAATAGTTACTTTATTAAACTGAGGCCCTTAGATGATGAATAATCAAAGACCGGAGAGAATTATTTTGCAATGTATTCCTGTAATGTCTTCAGTCATACAGCATGGAAACAGACCCTTTGGTCCAATCAGTCCACGCTGACCATGTCCCCAAGCTAAACTAGTCCCAGTTGCCTGCGTTTCACCCTTATCTCTCCAAACCTTTGCTATTCTTGTACTTATCCAAATGTCTTTTTAAATGTTGTAACTGTACCTGCATCCACCACTTCCTCTGGCAGTTCTTTCCACATACCTTAAAAATATGCCCTCCAGTTTTGAACTACCTCACCTTAGGGAGAAGACCCTTTCTATTCACCTTACCTATGCCCCTCATGATTTTATAAAGCTCTATGAGATCACTCCTCAACCTCCTGTGCTCTCGTGAAAGGAGTCCTAGCCTATCACAACTACGTTTATAACTCAAACTCTCCATTCCTGGCAACATCCTGGTAAATGTTTCTGAACCCTTTCCAATTTAATAACATCCTTTCTGTTGCAGGACAACCAGAACTGTATAGAGTGCCCCTGAAGAGGCCTCACCAACATCCTGCGCAACCTCAACATGACATCCTAACTCCTATGCTCAAAGATCTGCGCAATGAAAGCAAGCGTGCTAAAAACCATCCTAACCACTCTATCTGTGATGCAAATTTCAAAGAATTATGTACCTGAACCCCTAGATCTCTCTGTTCTACAACACTACCCATCTTCCTTGATCCTAACTGTTGACTCTACGGTGCAGATTTAGCTACTGAGGTGAATAGCTTAAGTTGCCGATCCCACATTAGTAAAAGATGCTCAGATGGGTACTATTTTTGCGTGGTGAGATTTGAGTGCAAGGTTCTGGAATTTCACTCTCCAATTCCAGAAACAGACTTGGAAAGCTCCATGAGTCTCTTGGCTGAGAGTCTGGAACAACAGAAACAGTGGCTCAGCACAGTGTTCTATTTTGACAATTGAAGCCAATTGTTGACATTGCTTGATTGACAGATTTAGGTGGTTTATAATAAGATGATCTTACTGTGATCTCTTTTGTCATTGTTATTTGGATAACATTAGAATCATACAGTACAGAAGATTCCCTTTGGCTCATCAAGACTGCACTGTCAAAAAACTATTCTAAATCTACCCTAGTCCCACTTTTCAGAACTTGGTCCTTAGCCTTGAATGGTATGACATTTCAAGCGCTCATCCATGTACTTTTTAAAAATTGTGATGTTTTCCACCTCTATCACCCTCCAGGCAGTGTATTTGAGATTCCTACCACCTTTTGGGTGAAAAATGTTTCCTTAAATCATTTCTAAGCTCCCGAACCTTAACCTTAAGATCATGCCCCCTTGTTATTGACCCTCCAACCAAGATGTGAAATTTTTGAAACTTCCATCGACAGTTTATGGTTTGTCTGACTGATAGTTTTATAGGGTTGTAGGTAGCACAAACCTTTTTCAAAAACAGTTTTGTGAATAGATGAGATATTACTTTCTTCAGCAATTCCATAATGGCTACCTTTATTATAAATCTCCTTAATTATGGTGAATGGCATGGAAAGTGCATCAGTTTACACAGACAGGGTATGGAGGACCTTAAGCCTTTTGATCTTCCCATCAAATATTTCCTGACTCCAGACTATAGTCCATGAGAGATCGTGAACTGCAGGTTATTGATAAACTAGTCCAATTCCAAAAAAACAATTGTCAAGATGTCTTTGCCATAATGGAGCCAAACAGGTTCGGAGTGCAGGGTACAGGCTTATTACCCACCCTCTAATCCCTTAATTGCAAAAAATGGGGGCTCCAATTCTGATTCTGTGAAAATCCATGTCTATATGGAGACATGTCTTTTTTACACATGATAAATGTATATGTAATGGCAGGCAAATTAGGGGTGAACATTTGTACCTGGCTTGAGTTTAGATTTAGATTTCCAAGGTGAAAATTGGATTTCTGAAGTATGCCAGTGGCAGAACAATAGAGATAACACAAACCAATGGCTGAACTGATTTGTAGCCCAGGTGACACATTACTGAACTGCTACATTCAAATATGTTCCCTACTATCGTAAAAGTGAGGATTTGCTCAATTATTTTAAAGGTAAATGTAATTTCTGTATTAAACACTCATTTTTCGACAGTGCACCAGCTATATTCCAAATATTGTATGAGACACACATTACATATTACAATCCAGTGCTTTGTGCTAGGACTAATCAGAATTACCATCCTGTGAATTTCTGTTCTCAGCGCCTGTATTATTGTGCCAACAGCCTAATTAATCCATTTCATTTATTTTTTTTGTGTGGAATTTGGTAACACTTGTGAAGAAAGGGCAGATTTTCCAAATGATGTCAACATTGTAAAGGACAAACTAGAATTATCTTTCGAACAAAGGAATTCTCTGAGATACACAGCCAAAAACTTCCAGGTGTGAAGTATCCATTTCACAATCACAAGAAACAAGTCAATATATTTGACAACATTAATTGCATAAGTGTAGCAGTAACATAAAGGGAGTTAAATAAGTTTTTTGAATATTGGACAGTATCCAAAATAAACATGATATGTTCTCAGCTCATGCTATTTTGTAATAGCAAGTAGACAATGCACAACAACAAGTTGTAGAACCATCTTCTTTAAGAACAATACAATTCTTGAATTGTCAAGCAAACCCACTAAGTAAATTCCTGAGTGAGAGCTACTATCTTCCTATGCATAACACTCCAGGAACAAGAGGAAAAGAAATTGATGATCGAAACAAATTTGTGACTCCCCCACAATACACAAAATGAATGCTCATGGCCAGCATAAAAACACTGAAGCAACATAACATTAATGATCAAAAGCAGAAATTAGTGTAGTGAGGCATGTACTTCAATCCTAAGCCCTTTCTATTAGCTGAGAGCAGGGGTATAATTAGCAGTATGCCATCAACAAAAAGAGGTTGAGATGACAACTTTAAAAATGACCTTGGATGTAATTTATTTTTTGATTATTTATGATTTCTTAAAAGATTTTAAATAGCTAAGTCTGAGTACTTTACAATAACCATGACAACTACTTTTGACAGGCTTTAATTGATGCTCAGTAAAAATGATTAATTCAAAAAACTACAAGTGGAAGATTGTCCTAATAGGAACAAAGGGTACATTTACACTTAAACTGCAGCCTTGTACAAAGCAGCCTGTGTCTTGTTCATGACCAGACCTGACACCATAACACACCATAAGAACTCATAGAGGAGAAAATGTCTTTCTACTTCACGTAGGCCAGCTGGCCCACTGCACACCAATATGAAGCTTCTGATTTTGATTTGCCAATAATAGAAAAAACAATCCCAATGGGAAAGGCTTGGTGGTGTCTGCAGTGTAGAGTGGTTCCTGTCCTTAATTAGAATACAGTAAAATCTTCACTGTCACGTGTTATTAAGAATAAGAAAGTTCTCTGAAAGTCCAGATCAATATAAAAGTTTTACTGAGGACAGAAAAAAACCCAACTTTTCACAGTGGTACAGTAGACAGTTACAAATAGTTTTGAAGAGTTGCACACCTTTTCTGTGAGATGCACCAAATAATACTGACTCATTTTGATACAGGTTCAAACACACATAACATTGAGAGGTTGTGATGAATCCAGAGAATTTTCTAAATCCCTTGCACCTGACTTGCAATGAAAAATTATGGACAGAAGCAAGTTTAATGACTTAGATTTATATGATTCGTTTTATGACAAGATATCCCAATGAATTATTTTGTAAGTTTAGTCACATTTGTAACTCAGAAAGTGTATCAGCTATTTGCACACAGCAAGCTTCCATAAACAAAATAATATGATGATTGGATAGCCTCCCAGCTTTGAGGGATAAATATTGGCTGGGGCACTGAGGATAACTCTGTGGGATTGTTACAGGAGACACTTTATGTCTGTCTGAGAGCAGCAGGGCCACACTTTTATATCTTATTTGAAAGCTGCACCTTCAACAAAGTTCTACTTCCTCTGTGCTAAATTAGAATGTGATTTTTTGTCCTTAACTCCTAACAAGGAACTTGAACATTCATCCATCTCATTCAGAAGCAAGAGGGTACTAACTGAGCAACAGTTGACTGGTAAAAGGATATCATGAATCCAAAGTACTTGTTCACCATATGAGTAAGAGAATTGGAACCCTTGTGGACTGTCAATATCTTTTAACTAACATTCTTTTCAATTGTGAAGTGATATGGCAGACTTGGACATGTGGAGGTGGCAGATATGGAACACAAAACAAGTGCTTGGTTTGATAGCCCAGCGTCCTCCTCTGTTGTTAAGAGTCCCAATTTTTGCAATTGGTTCAGCAGTGTGGACACAGGACATTTACTGGCAGGTCCACGATACCAAACTGGTGAGGAAGGTCAGACTTTTGTTTCAGCGAAGCAGGGTTCACTGGGAGGCAAGAATGGTGCGCTTGGAATATTAACAGAATCTGATGACCACACCACTCCCAAATTTAACTCAGTGATAATTGTAAATGAAGTGTTCAGGGTCTGGATTTCTGATTGCAATAGAACCATGATTGTCCAAGCATCAATTATCCGAATTTCAGATTATTTAAAAAAGATCTCAAGGTCCCATAAAAACAGCATTAGGCAACTCAGCATTCAGTTATCAGTTAAACGGCATTATGACATAATTGCCAGATAACCAAGAAATGTTCAATAGCTGGCACTGAAATTACACAGGAACCTCGATTACCCGAAGGACACGGGTGGGGAGTATTTCATTCAGTTATTTGAATTCCAGAGAATTGAATGCCTGATAGCATAGTTTAGCCAAGCATCGGGACCTTGCGATCTTGCCAGATAATCTGATATTCTGATAATCAAATGCCAGATATTCAAGGTTCCTCTGTACCGCTTGTTTAAGATAGATCATTTATCGGTTAAACAGCATTATGGCATGCATTGCCGGATGACTGAGAAATGTTTGGATAGCCAGCATTCATAAATTACCGCTTGTTCATGATCAGATTGATTATCTGAATGATCACTTATCTGAACAATATATGGAGGAACCTCGAATTTCCGGCATTCGATTATCCAAATTTCGGATTATCAGAACAAGATCGCAACATCCCGATACTTGGCTAAACTGTGTTATCCGGCATTCAATTATCTGAACATTCAATTATCCAAACAAAATACTCCCCGCCCATGTAGTTTGCATAATCAAAGTTCCTCTGCACTCACCATCGTCTCGTTGGGATAATCAAGTTTCTACTGTATTGTCTTTTTGAAGAGGTATTTCTAAGTTGAGGAAGCAAAGTGGGTACAGCGTTTTGCTTTTGACCACTGTTCTGGTTTTCTACCTTCACTCCCACTGCTCACCACCCATCCAGCTATCCTCTATTGTTCTTTTTCCTTCCCAAACCCTGTTCATCACGGACTGCTGCTCACTGGAGGCATTCTTGGCTCATTCCTGAATTAACAGCATGAATGCACTGAATGACCTGTATGGCAGGTGATCATGAATTGAATGGACTTTCTTTGCATGTAAGCTAAAGCTCAAAAAGGTTGTTGCTTACCTGCTGTTGCAGGGTTAAATGAATTGGAATAAACATTTCCATACAAAATTATCTATTCATGCTGGCAACATAACATATAAATAAATTTCCCTGGAGGGAAATTGCAAACAAGACCATGAGCATAATTCTTTTCAATCCATGTCCACTGCTCCTGAGGTTCCCCACCCTTTACTTCAAATAATAGATATATTTTTTAAAGATGTCAAGATTTTTTAAAACATATCCATATGGAAAAATCAATGTTATGGAGTATGCTCTTTGAATAATTTAATAAAAAACTGAATTGATCATAGATACCTCTCAACATTTAGTCCGAGGTGCTCACCAAATAGTGGGCTGCAAATGGTCATCAATGTTTAATATTTTGGACCATTGTTTAAAATTGTCACAGAATTTTGCATCATTCATTTTCATATTTGTTAAGCATTCAGCAGTTACATTTTTAGTAAATATCATCTCTGGGGAAAACGTTCCATTGGTGTTTTTATTGAATACAGTTTAAGACGAATGGAGTTAAGACAGATATAATGTAATCCACATGAAAGTGCTGGCAGAGAAAGTAAAATACAGTAAATGGTGGGAAACCCTTTATTCTGTCAGCTTTAATTTCATGCTCTGTAAAAGAAGCCAGTTTTTTGATATTTGCTCAGATCCTGCTGCTTTTTGAATGAGAACCAATGGCAACTAGTTTAGATCAAGAAAGTTAGCAATTTGGGAACAAATGGAGCAGGTTTGGACGGCACGGTGGCTCAGTGGTTAGCACTGCTGCCTCATAGTGCCATGGACCTAGATTCGATTCCAGCCTCGGGCGACTGTCTATGTGGAGTTTGCACATTCTCCCCGTGTCTGCGTGGGTTTCCTCCGGGTGCTCCAGTTTCTTCCCACAGTCCAAAGATGTGCAGGTTAGGTGAATTGGCCATGCTAAATTGCCCGTAGTGTTAGGGATAAGTGTAGGGGAATCTGTCTGGGTGGGTTGCTTTTCGGAGGGTCAGTGTGTACTAATTGGGCTGAAGGGCCTGTTTCCATGCTGTATTGAAAATAATCAAAAGGTTACACTAGCTTACTGAACTTAAAAATCACACAACACCAGGTTATGGTCCAAAGGTTTATTTGGAAGCACTAGCTTTCGGATCCCTGCTCCTTCATCACATGTTCATCAACCTGTTGCACTATAACCTGGTGTTGTGTGATTTTTAACTTTGTCCACCCCAGTCCAACACCAGCACCTCCAAGTCATAGTCTACTGAAGTAACATTTTCTGGAATGTCTAATGCATTTGTATGAAGCTATCTTGTTCATAACTTTAACAGAGGTGCAGCCATTTTTTATAATCAGGTAAAGTAGTACGTGTATGTTTCTGACACCTAACCCCACCTCTTTTTACTGCTCAGCTGTTGCTAACTTGTACGACTGTTCAATTTACATCCACCAGTAAATGAACAGTTGTATTGTTTTTTCAGGAGTTTGTCACCATAAGGTCTAGTGAGTTCTCACACTCTATCTGACCAAACTCGCCTCGTTAATTACTTACCATGTTCCTGTGGCATCTCTGATGTCCAATTTCTGCTCCATCTTAATATGTGCAGTTCTAAGAATGATACCTGATTCAGGCAGATGTCCCAGAAATTATAGCATCTCTTGTTCCAGCAGCATTTTTAAAAGCAGGGCTACTAGGAGCATCTCGCCAGCCAAAAGCAAGTGGGCATTATGATAGCTAGCTCAGAGATGTAGCCAGATTCACACTCTGAGCTGAGTGCTTGTCCCTGAGCACACAGTGCCCTTGCTGATCATTGCTGGTGCAGCATTGAAATGGAGAAGTGTCTTGTAAGAGGATTGGAGATGGGCAATGAGTGTTCTTAGATGCTAGCACATGTTGGACCAAAGTCAATCGATGTGGGTTGCTTTGTGGCCAGTGCCCATAGAGTGTGCTCTGAGGCTTTGGCGACCTGTTTCTAACATGGAGGTCATTCGAGGAAATAGCTAGCTGAATCCACCATTTGTTCACTCTTGTTTCCTTATCAAGTTTTCTTGAAGTCTAGTTTGTTTGGTGAATTTGCTAAGGTGGGAGTCTGAATATTAGTGGAAGAAATTCTAGCATTAACAAGGCTTTTGATGATCAATAATGATCATCAGTTGGCATCTCGCCATTGCCCAACAAGGATCTTGCCACTCTGCTTGCAAAAAGTATAAAAGATGGAGTGAGATGATCTCAGTTCTGCCACATATCTCACCATAGCTCATGTCATTCAGAGCCCGATAAGATTCTGCCCATTGTCTTCAATTCCACTGAGAAATTCTGTTCCCCAGCTACTGACATCAGGTCTCTCCCTGTCTGAATTACTGTGAAGCTGAACTGTATGCTTGGTGACATGCTTGAACCTGGGATAAGCTTCTGTGCTGCACCATCGAGAAGGCCACCTCTTTCTACGTCTGTGAGTTTGCATGACTCTGTCCATGCCTCAGCTTATCTGATGCAGAAACCCCTCAATAATACTGTCCATATCATTGCTTTTTAAAAAACAAATGTTTGTGGGAGGTGACCAGAATTTATTGCCCATGCACAATTGTTTTTGAGACAGAGGGAAAAACTTGTATTCCTAGTCAAAGTGGGGGGGGGGGGGGGGGCAAGGTCCAAGCCATTTGACCCACAACATTATGAGATGTAAGAGTCTTTAACTCTTGGATCCTATCTTACATTGACTCCATCATCCTGCCAGTACTATTTAGTGGGAAGCAGGATTTTGAACAACAAATGGTTGCTTCTGGAGATCTGAAGTTTTAGCTGCAGCTCAGTGATCTGGAGGGATGTGGGAGGACATTATAATCTAGAGAATGGAAAGATGATCAAGATCAGGGAAGGCCCCAGCATTTCCTTCTGGCATTGGCAGGGGCAAACTTGTTCTATATAACCTCCAAGGTAATAGGACAAAATTAAAAACACAACTTCCTACACTTCCCTTTTGGCTTTGACTCCTGTTGCAGCCATTACGTTAAGGTTACTTCTGCACAATATCTGCAACCAACTCCTGAAAGGATAATGCTGACAGGTGCATGGGAACAACATCAAGTTATTCTCTGAGTAACAACCATCCCAAGTTGGACACATATTACCTTTATTTTGTGGTCACTCTCTCCCTTGCCACATGTGAGAGTGTTTTGGCTATATAGATGGACAGTTAGGAATGGAAAATAAATGCTGGTCTTCTCATCTGCACGTCAGTCCCAGGAATGAAAGTATATGTTGATTTGGCAGGCTAAGCCATAGTATCTTCCATGCGCAAGACTCCAATTAAAATTGTAATTGTGCCATGACCACCATCAAATTCCAATCTATATATTTAAAGATGACCCTGTCTGCCTTACATTAAATCTCTGAGGAGACTCTCTGCCTGATAAAAAGAACAGTTTAATATTGATCCTGGTGCCTTCTTACAGGTGGAGAAAGGAAGGATTAAAATTTACCTTTTTACTTTTAACTGGGTGCAGATGGAATCATTCTATATATTGAGTATTTTTGTTTCATGTTTCCACTGGTTCAACTTAAATCCTGGATACGGTTTTCGAGCGCAAATAATTATTAGTGTAGATATGTAAATTACTCTCTCTATTCAATTTGCTCTTTACACAATAAGACATAATTAACCAGATTATAAATGAACTTTGTCGTACTGCCATGTGACAAGCTCAGGACCTAAGGCATGGAGCCTGATACTTCTATGTTTGTTAATATCCTATACGATTGGCTGACAAAGCGAAAGTTAAAGGTTTGCCCTTTTAACTTGCCCATGTGCTGTCCTGCTGTTTGAAGGAAGTGGACTGCTATTTGCTCTACCAGTTACCACTTGTTAATCTGTACCTGCTTCCATCAGTAGGTGCTTTTTTTAAAACCATTTCCTTCGAAGAAAATTGACTCGTTGATGTCCAGATGCAGTCGTTTTCCAACAATGATATGGGTTATACACTCAGAAAAGTTACTATATAACAATCATACTGTTGCGTGAGTGGGAAATTCATTTCCCTAAATTGATAATAAATAGAACCATTGCAGACATGAGTGAGACATGGAACTGAATGGAGTACAATGGATAACTTGTGAATTAATTTCTAAAGTAATATGGAAGACCTGAATGGAAATGAAAGCTATTCATAGAGAAAAGAGATCTGATAAAATTACAATTCAATAAAAATAATCATTACAGTACATAAAACTTGAACTAGAATTAGTTTTTAATTAAAATTGTGATATCTCCGAGGTGAAATTTAATGTCAATGACCATGGTCCCAACTGTGGGTTAGAAAACTGATGGGATTCCAACTTTTGGGAGTCCTGATACAATTTGCAAGGTAAACAGGCATTTATCTGGTCACCGTCAGGCATCATGTTGGATTAAGTCCACAACAAATCAGGAAATCCTGTAGCTAAGAGTCCATTATTGGCTGTGCCATTGGGAACAGCATCCACTGACTGTGGCCTTCAATGAGGATGCTAACTGCAGACAGGTTTGCGGGATGGGATAGGGAGCATTAGGAGCAGTCATCAGCTCATTGTGGGGGAGAATGGTTAAGAGGTTGCTCTTGACTTCCCAATGCGAGGTTCTTACCTTGGACACTGTGTGCCTGCGAGTGGGGAATCGTCTGGTGGACCCTTGGTAAATCCACCAGTGTTTGCTGGCTGGCTTTCTCAAAGTGACCTCTTTTAGTGAGGTGTAATCTCCAGTCCTGCTATTACATCTCGATGGATTTGGGAAAAGTTGGTTTTAACTAGCTCATATTATCAAGCATAACATGTGGCCCAGTGGTTAGCACCCTGATTCCACTCTCAGGCGACTCTCTGTGTTGAGTTTAAACATTCTCCCCGTGTCAGTGTGGTTTTCCTCTGGGTGCTGTAGTTTCTGCCCACAGTCCAAAGATGGTTAGGTGGATTGGCCATGTTAAATTAACCCATTGTTGTCCAGGGATATGAAGGCTATGTGGATTAGCCATTGGAAATTAGTTATGGGGTGGGTCTGCGAGGGATATTCTTCAAAGGGTTGGCGTAGACTTGATGGATCTAATAGCCTGTAGGAATTTTATGATTAAATGCTTTCCTGCTAGTGGTGAGTTAGTTTCCCATCAGCAGCTAATTTCTCCCACTCCCTAAAAGTGAAACAACTTTTCTGTTGCTTGGAATGGACCATAGGCCTCCTAAATGATTATTCTGGTCTGACCACTATATTGCCGAATCTGCAAACTCCACTATACCTTGTCAATGACGTTAGAAAATTATTACAGTCCTTTCACATACCCTTTCCAGAACATTTTACAATCAGTATTATAATGTCTTAAGTTTATTTTGAGCATAAATGTTTTTGTTAGCCATCATTTCCTGTATAAGTGAAGGTATTGCGATAGGAGATGCACAAAAGACTGGAATATGAAGGAATGTAAGATTCGACTGCAGCAGTTCAAGAAGGATGTTCACCACTATCTTATCAAGGGCAATAAAGGATGGGCAAGAAATGCTGGCCTGGCCACTTGCCATTAATAAATGGGTAAAGATTGAATAACTGATGAAGGTAAACATTGTGAAGGGATTTTAGTATGAAGAGGATAATAATTGAGAGGGTGAAAATTCAACAGAAATTTTATATTTTGGCTGGACGCCGGGAGACCGAGAGAGCAATAAAACATTAATTATTTAATGGATGCCTGGTAGCTTTTAGAAAAGAAAACAAATTGGATTAAAGTAATTATTTCACTTTTCCAACATTTGCTGTATTATTGCTTTTAGGTTTACAATCTAATGCTGTACAATTTTCTTAAAATTTCTGGGCCAGATTGAAGGGAAACATTCTTACTAATAAACAGCAAGAGATTCAGCAAATGCCAGAGATGTTGAACTTCACAAAACATCTGTAAGGCTACTTGTATCATTTAATGTTTATTGGTCGCGTTACCTTGGCTTCACCCATTCTACAGATGTTACAGTCTGTGGGTGGAGTCAAAGTTCTACTGTAGCTTTTGGAGGGAGCAAATCTATCTGCACAGGCTCCACTCAGGCCCTTGTAATTGTGCATGACCAAATGTAGTTGCATTTATTGCTCGTGCAATAAGCCTTCTTGTTAGCTAAGAACAGTGCCTCTTCTGTTGATACTGTACAGTGATATATTGATGTAGTATCCCACTAATCACGAAATAGGTAGAAAGCAAAGCAAAGACAATGAAGGATTGATGACAGTGAACAACCTCAAATAACCCTTACCCAGCAGCACATACATGTGGAGGTAGTATATAGCGCAAGACACCAAGAGTCTGGGACCGTACCATATATTGGTCATAGGTAAACAGTGTGTTTTTTCACACTACACTTTCAGACATGTTGACTTCCATGTAGAATTGACTCTTGCAGCTGAGTTGTGATATATCGGCCCTACACTCAGCACATGGTATAATGTTTGTGATTCATGCAAATAGGGCAATGATCCAGATAATACATCTTTATATTGGTGAGTTGTTAAATGCAAGGTTGATTGCAAATATTGTAGCAGTTATTAGGGCTTTGGTGAGATCACATTTGTTTGCAGGATGTTCATAAATTGCAGATAGACAGTAAAGTTTCCTTAATTGCCTACTAGGATTGCCTGCATTGGGGGAAAGTTCTTTTAAATCACAAAATAGGGAAGGTAAATTTTATTCAAAGAATGAGGAAGACAGCAAGCAGGAAACTACAAGCCAGTTCAATTAACATCTATCATAATGATGATGTTTGAAGCTATTATTAAAGTTGTTACAGCAGGATGCTTAGCAGAATACAAGGTGATAAGGTAGTGTGACCACAGTTTTAAAAAGGGGAACTTATTGCATTTTATTGTAGTTCGCTGAAGAAATAGCACGTTCTGTGGATAAAGGGAACCAGTGGATGTGCTGTACTTAGATTGACAGAAAGTATTTGATAAGGGGGCGACATCAAGTATGTAGGAGAGAATGCATTCCGGTAAGGGAGTATGTGTGAGAGTGGGACTGCCGGTGGGGGAGTGCGTAGGAGTGTGAGTTCGACCGTGGGGGAGTGTGTAGAAGAGTGAGTGTAACATTTTGCTTGTTGTATTCTTTAGACCCATTTTTTTTTAAAAAAGGTTACTTTCAGAGGGATGGCAGTGAAGACAGTGCAATGTTCCTCTTGCAACATGTTTGAGGTGAGGGATGCCATTGACATCCCTGCTGATTACACTTGCAGGAAGTGCACCCATCTCCAGCTCCTCCAAGACCGTGTTAGGGAACTGGAGCTGGAGTTGGATGAACTAAGGATCATTCGGGAGGCAGAGGGGGTCATAGATCGGAGCTTTAGGGAAGTAGTAACTCCAAAGATTGCAGACAGATGGGTGACAGTGAGGGGGACTGGGAGGAAGCAGCCAGTGCAGGGACCCCCTGCGGCCGTTCCCCTCAAGAACAAGTATACCGTTTTGGATACTTGTGGGGGGGACGACTTACCAGGGGTCAGTAACGGGGCTCAGGCCTCTGGCACGGAGCCTGTCCCCGTTACTCAGAAGGGAAGGGTGGAGAAGAGCAGAGCAATAGTAATTGGGGACTCGATAGTTCGGAGCACAGATAGGCGGTTTTGTGGGAACGAAAGAGACTCACATTTGGTATGTTGCCTCCCAGGTGCAAAGGTACGTGATGTCTCTGATCGTGTTTTCCGGGTCCTTAAATGGGAGGGGGAGCAGCCCGAAGTCGTGGTCCACATTGGCACCAATGACATAGGTAGGAGGAGCGCTGAGGATGTTAGGCAGGCTTTCAGGGAGCTAGGTTGGAAGCTCAAAGTTATGTAAAGATGAGGCGTGAAGGTTCAATTGGGGCGATTGAGAGTTATAAGGTAGCCAGGAAGGACCTGAAGAGAGAGCTAAGAGCAGCAAGGAGGGGACATGAAAGGTCCTTAGTTGGTAGGATTAGGGAAAACCCTAAGGCTTTCTATAGGTATGTCAGGAATAAAAGAATGACTAGGGTAGGAATAGGTCCAGTCAAGGATAGTAGTGGGAAGTTGCGTGTGGAGGCTGAAGAGATTGGGGAGACACTGAATGAATACTTTTCGTCAGTATTCAAACAGGAAGAGGACATTGTTGTCAATGTGAATACTGAGTCACAATTAAGTAGAATGGATGGCTTTGAGGTATGTAGAGAAGAGGTGTTGGAAATTCTGGAAAGGGTGAAAATAGATAAGTCCCCTGGGCCTGATGGCATTTATCCTAGGATTCTCTGGGAAGCAAGGGAGGAGATTGCAGAGCCATTGGCCTTGATTTTTATGTCCTCGTTGTCTACAGGAGTAGTGCCAGAAGATTGGAGGCTAGCAAATGTGGTTCCCTTGTTCAAGAAGGGGAGTAGGGATAACCCTAGTAACTATAGGCCAGTGAGTCTCACTTCTGGGCAAAATCTTAGAGAGAATTATAAGGGATAGGATTTATGAACATCTGGATAGGAATAATGTGATCAAGGATAGTCAGCATGGTTTTGTGAAGGGCAGGTCGTGCCTCACAAACCTTATTGAATTCTTTGAGAAGGTGACTAAGGAGGTGGACGAGGGGAAAGCGGTAGGTGTGGTGTATATGGATTTTAGTAAGGCGTTTGATAAGGTACCCCATGGTAGACTACTGCAAAAAATACGGAGGTATGGCATTGAGGGTGAGTTGGAGGTTTGGATTAGGAGTTGGCTGGCTGGAAGAAGACAGAGGGTAGTAGTTGATGGCAAAGGTTCATCTTGGAGTGCCGTCACTAGCGGTGTTCCGCAAGGATCTGTTTTGGGACCATTGCTGTTTGTCATTTTTATAAATGACCTGGAGGAGGGGTTAGAAGGTTGGGTGAGCAAGTTTGCGGATGATATGAAAGTCGGAGGAGTTGTAGACAGTGAGGAAGGATGTGGCAGGTTACAGCGGGATATAGATAAGCTGCAGAACTGGGCAGAAAGGTGGCAAATGGAGTTCAATTTAGGTAAGTGTGAGGTGATTCACTTTGGTAAGAGTAACAAAAAAATGGGGTACTGGGCTAATGGTCGGATACTTGGTAGTGTGGATGAGCAGAGGGATCTTGGTGTCCATGTACACAGATCTTTGAAAGTTGCCACCCAGGTAAATAGTGCGGTGAAGAAGGCATATGGCGTACTGGCTTTTATTGGTAGAGGAATTGAGTTCCAGAGTACTGAGGTCATGTTGCAGTTGTATAAGACTCTGGTGCGGCCGCATCTGGAGTATTGTGTGCAGTTTTGGTCGCCATACTATAGGAAGGATGTGGAGGCACTGGAACGGGTGCAGAGGAGGTTTACCAGGATGTTGCCTGGTATGGTAGAAAGATCGTATGAGGAAAGGCTGAGGCACTTGGGGTTGTTTTCATTGGAGAAAAGAAGGTTTAGGGGTGACTTGATAGAGGTGTACAAGATGATTAGAGGTTTAGATAGGGTCGACAGTGAGAATCTTTTTCCACGTATGGAGTCAGCTATTACAAGGGGGCATAGCTTTAAATTAAGGGGGGGTAGGTATAGGAGAGATGTTAGGGGTAGGTTCTTTACTCAGCGAGTCGTGAGTTCATGGAATGCCCTGCCAGTAGCAGTGGTGGACTCTCCCTCATTATGGGCATTTAAGCGGGCATTGAATAGGCATATGGAGGATAGTGGGCTAGTGTAGGTTAGGTGGGCTTGGATCGGCGCAACATCGAGGGCCGAAGGGCCTGTACTGCGCTGTATTCTTCTATGTTCTATGTTACTGTGGAAAATAAAAACTCATGAAATGGGAGTAAAACGCTGGCATAGATTGACCATTGACTAACCAACAGGAAAGAGAGAGTAGTAAAAAGTGAGTAATTTCTGGTTGGCAAGGTATTAAAAAGTGGTGTGCTGCAAGGATCAATGCTGAGACCTCCATCTTTTACAATTTATGTAAAAGACTTAGATGAAGGATTTGAAAGTATAGTTGCTAAATTTGCTGACAATACAAGGATAAGTAAGAAAGTAAGTTGTGAACAGGATATAAGGAGGCTGAAAAGTGATATAGATAGGTTAAATGAGTGGTCAAATAGAATATTATATGGAAAAATGTGAACAGGTCACAGAAGAAGAATTTAAAAAAGCATATTATCAAAATGGTATGAGATTACACAGCTGTGAGATGCAAAAGTACCTGGGCATCCAAGTGAATGAGTCCCATCAGATTAATTGAATGAACAGCATATAATCAAGAAAACAAATAGAATGTTATTGTTTACTGTGTAGGGAATTGAATTCAAATGTGTGGAGGCTAATCTTCAATTATACAGGGTGCTGATGAGAGCACATCTGGAATACTGTACACAGTATTTGTCTCTTTTTTTAAGGAAGGATGTAAATAAGTTGGAATAAAGTCTGAGAAGGTTTACTAGATTAATGTCTGGAATGGGCAGGTTGTCTTGAAAGGCAAGACTGATCTTATATGTGTTGGAGTTTAGAAGCACAAGAGATAACTTAATTGAAAAATAGGTAATGCTGAGGGTTCTTGATAGGGAAGATGTGGAAATGATATTTCCTCTTTTGGGAGATTATATACATGGGAGCTTAAAACTACGGATCACTCATTTAAGACAAAAATGAGGAAGAATATTTTCTTGGAGAATTGTGAAAATATTTGGAATTCTTTTCCTCTAAAGGTGGTGGGAAGAGAATCTTTGAATACTTTTAAGACAGAGGTGGATTGTTGAATGGGTTGGACGCTAACTGTAGCTGGAGGGATTGTGAAGTACCTTGGATCAGGAATGGCTGAGCAGGCTTGAGATGTTGAGTAGCCTTCCTCTGCTCTTAATTTGTATGTTCATACTTCAATTTGTATGTATGTGTTAGGGCCCTTGTATGTGGATATATTCTGTAGAATGGTACTGCATTCTCTAGAGTGTAGAAAGATAAGTGGTGTTCTCATGCAATGTCTAAAATATTTAAAGGGTTTGTCAGATTAAATGTTAAGAGACAGATTGGAAAGTCTATAATTTGGGCCATAGTCTCTGAATAAGGCTCAGCCATTTAGGACTCAGATAAGTGTACATTCTTCATTAAGAGGATGTGAATCATTGGACTTCTCCATCCCAGAGAGTGCATTTATTCAGTACATTTGAGAATGAGGTTAACCCTGATTTTTGAATGCAAATGGAATCTGAAGATACGGGAATAGGGTCAGGAAAATAAGGTAAAAGATCAACCATGTTCTTCTGAATAGCAGGGCAGGTTTGATGCTTCTATTACATTCTTAAGTTCTTTGGGTCAGCTTGGTGGCTCAGTGGTTAGCACTGCTGCCTCAAAATGCAGGGACCTGGGTTCAATTCCCACCTTGGACAACTGTCTGTGTGGAGTTTGCGCGTTCTCCCAGTGTCTGTGTGTGTTTCCTCCGGTTTCCTCCCACAGTCCAAAGATGTGCAGGTCAGGTGAATTGGTCATGCTAAATTGCCCACAGTGTTAGGTGTATTATCCAGGGGTAAATATAGGGTAGGAGAATGAGTCTGTGTGAGTTATTCTTTGGAGGGCTGGTATGGACTTGTTGGGCCAAATGGCCTGTTTCCATGCTGTAGAGAATCCAATTTATCAGGAGGCGAAACATTAGTTTGAATAGAAGCCATGCACCTTAGCAAATATCAAGCTCATTGTTGAGTGGGGCTTGAATGGGGTTAGGCTGGGGGCAGTAGAGGTTTGGATAAGTTCAAGTTATAAGATATAGGAGATAGAAGGCTGGCCAGGAGAGTGTTGGAATAGTTTGAAGGTAAAATATGGATGAGTGTTTCAACAGCAGATAAACTGACTTCGGGTTTGTGAAAGGCAATATTACAGATCTGGTCTCAGTTGTTTATGATGGTTCGGTGGTCAATTTTATGACTGTCAGTTCTTTATGTTCATATGATTTGTTATTGGCTCTACAAGGTTGGCACTTACAAATAAAAAATAACTAGTAACCAGTAGTGTGCTTATGGTTGGACAGAATGCAGATGCAATAATGGACAATGATATTATGAACATGATACAATAATGGATAATGATTATACAATGATTATAGAGGAAGTTGCTACAGTCAGATCTCAAAAGGTTGTTTTTATTCACATTATTGCCTCACTGCAAAACATAATTCTATTAAAAAAAACTACTTATGAATATTTCAGAAACTTGCTAATGGGTCATTGGTTTGCACTTATGAGGAGAGTAAATGAAAGGGGGATATGGAAGAGACATGGGAAATATGAGGAGGCATGGAGGAGGCCTGGTAAATATTGAGGGAAAAGGAGGGAAGTTAGGGAAATGGGGCATGGGGGAGTAGAATAGAGTGTGATGGGAGTGGGATGCGAGTTTGATGGCCTGACTGCCATGGTTACTATTGAACTGATTTTCCAGTGAATAGTGATTTGCCTTCTAGTCTGTTAACCTCACCCTCTGCCTACACCTGTTGGTGTATTGGCCCTACCTCTGGAGGCAATGAGTCTGACTCCATTTTACCACCTGCTCTCCTGGGATGAAAGCATTGGGTTCAGGGGGAATATTCTTAATAACACTGCAGAGTTGAAAACTTTCCTAACTCATGTTTCTCATCTCCTTCACAAAAGCACAGCTCAAACTCTTCCAGGTTAGGTTATCTTAGTTGGTTATAGCTACATCGCCCTGTACTCTGCTCTAGAAATTTCAATGCTGATGAACATCAATATTGGTATCAGCACAATTGCTTTCTGTTTCACTTGCTGAGTGAACTTTGAGTGAGTCTGTCAACTCAGAACTCTTCTTAAATTGTGGGTGAATAAGTAATCTTAAAGGACCATAAACCTATTCTCTTGGGAGAGAGAGAGAGGACAGCAGTGAGCTTAACCTGAGATTCATCTGACCTGAGATGAAGGGTGAGGTCAATAAGGCAGGGCTTTCACAGTCACTGTTCGCATCGTGCAAAGAGATAGCTATCTCATGTTGAACCTTTCCTGAGAGAGATGAGACTGTCTTCCCATCAGTCTGATCTGGTCTCAAACCCAAACAGCAGAGGTAAAAATGCATTGTATATTCTTGTGTTTCATTTCAATCTCTCTGCAGGACAGAAGTGCTGAATGGAAGTAAGATATTATCTTGCACTCTTCAGACACAATTTCCTTGTGTTCAAGGCTTTCAGTGTTGCATTGGTTGCAGGGAAATAGTTGTAAGCCTACCTGTTATAATGTTGAGTTTAAATGAAATTTTCAATCATGGAAAGTGCCATTCCTAATTCAAATGTATGACGGAATGGATTGGATTCAGCTCATGGATTCAGCTCATTGTCAAATCTCTCCAGGGTATGGTAACACCTTTAGTTGCTTGCAGCCAAACCACTTGCTAGCAAAGCAGCACATCACCAAAAACTTATGTTGAAACAATTTTTTTGGCTTGAAATTGCATCTCAGACTAGAATAAATAATTTCTATTATATGCCTGTTGAGTGAGAAAGAGAGAACTTGAAATAGTATTTATACAATATACAATATAATAAAATACAGCACAGGAAGAGGCCTTTCTGCCCACCAAGCCTGTGCTGACTCCTCGTCCTTTATGAAGAACCTGCTACTTATTGCTCATATGCAGTTGCTCTCTCTCTCTGTTTACCTCTTGTTCATTTATCTATTAAGATACGCCTTAAGCATTGCTAATGTGCCTGCCTCCACCACCTCCACTTGCAGTGCATTCCAGGCAACCACCATCCTCTGTGTGAATCAAGATGTATGGTAACGTGGCCATACATTAAGAGCATTTCCGAACTGACAGCCAGACTACTGCGACCACTAGGACTCATAACAGCACACAAACCAACAGCCACTCTCAGACAACAACTCATCAGAACGAAGGATCCGATACCCAGCCTGAGCAAAACCAATGTAGTGTACAAAATCCCATGCAAGGACTGCACAAAACACAACATAGGACAAACAGGAAGACAGCTAGTGATCCGCATCCATGAACACCAACTAGCCATGAAACGACACGACCAGCTATCCTTAGTAGCCATACACGCAGATGATAAGCAACATGAATTCAAATGGGACAACGCTACTGAAGAAGGGCTTATGCCCGAAACGTCGATTCTCCTATTCCTTGGATGCTGCCTGACCTGCTGCGCTTTTCCAGCAACACATTTTCAGCTCTGATCTCCAGCATCTGCAGCCCTCACTTTCTCCTCCTATTATAGGACAAACCAAACAGAGAACAGCCAGGGAATTCCTAGAGGCATGACCCTCATCCACAGATTCAATCAATAAGCACATCGATCTGGACCCAATATACTGACCACTGCAACGGACAGCTCGAACTGACAACAGGAAGCGACAGATTCAAACCACTACAAATGCCGGAGGAAAGATCACAGAAGCGCTTCACAGGAGGCTGCCAAGCACTGAAGATGTCACCTAGACAGGGGATGAAACATCTGCAACACAAATTCCCAGCTCGGCGAACAGAACTACAACAACGAGCACCCGAGCTACAAATCTTCTCACAAACTTTGAACACCTTGGTTACTTTGTATGTTAAAGCTCATAAGGATTCTACCATTTACTGTATAATTTGCACCTGAATTTGATCTCCCAAAATGCATCAGCTGGCATTTGTCCGGATTAAACTCTATCTGCCATTTCGCTCCCAAATCTGCAAGCTCTCTGTATTCCCCCGTATCCTTTGACAATCCTGCTCACAACTCTGCCAATTTTGGTATCATCCACAAGCACACTAATAATACCACCTATATTTTCATCCATACCACTTATAAAAAACAAACAACAAAGGTTCCCAGCACTGATCCCTACAGAACACAACTAGTGGTATTCTGGATTTCCATTCTGAAAAGTACCCTTCCACCGCACTTTCTATCTTCTGTGAACAAGCCAGTTTTATGTCTATCTAGCTAGCTCACTCTAGATCTCATGCGACTCTACCTTTTGTACTAGCCTGCCATTAGATACTTTATCAAAAGACTTACTAAAGTCTAAGTAGACAACATCCACTGCTCTTTCGTCATCAATCATTCTTGTCGCCTCCTCAAAAAACTCAATTTAGTTGGTGAAACATGACTTTCTGTGCACAAACCCATGCTTTCTATCACTAACAAGTCCATTAGCTTCCAAATGTGAATACACCCCTTCTCTCAGTATCTTCTCCAACAGTTTTCCTATCACTGACATTAGCTGGGATTACCTTTATTTCCCTTCTAAAACAAAGGCATAACATTGGCTATTCTCCAATCCTCTGGAAAATTGCCTGAAGCCAAAGAAGATACAAAGGTATATGTTAAGGCCCCAGCTATTCCTCCCTTGCTTCCCACAGTATTTTGGCTAGATCCTATCTGGCCCTGGGGACTTGTCTACCTTCTTAAGACATTCAATAAATCATAGTTGGCCTTCTCCTCCATCTGAGTTCCATTCTTGCTTTTATCCATAAGTATCCAAAAACCTACGGACATATTGTCACTATTCCTAACATTCTCCCCCACTGAAACTATGATCACCTGCCCGGGCTTATTTCCCAAGACCAGGTCCAATGTGGCCCTGTCCCTCGTTGGAATGTCCACATGTTTCAAAAATCCCTTTTGGACACAACTAACAAATTGCTCCCCATCTAAAACCCCAGCACTAAGGGAATCCCAATCAATATGAGGGAAGTTAAAATTGCTCATCTCAACAACACTGCTATTTTCACATCTTTCCAGAATCTGACTACATATCTCTAGAGATTTTATTTTCATTGTATCTCAAACCTTGCCAGGATTTCCCATGCAAGTTATGTTTTTTGCCGTAGCTCATTAAGCAAGGGATTTAATGACTAGAACATTTTCATTCCTTTGCCAGCTCTGATTTAACATTAGTAGACCTACAGTTTTCTCTTTGGTTTTATGGCACCTTGAAAAGTCTGTTCATTTTGTCTTATCCTGTAATTATTTGGTTTCCTAAGTCCTTAGCCTTTGACCTTTATTGTGGATAAACTGGCAACCAACAATCATATTGTGTAAGTATCTTTTCAGTTCACTGAAAGCAATTTGAATTTTTTTGTAACTTTAAAACAATTTGCATTTATCTTGTTATCTCAGTCATTACCGCTTCCTGATGGTTTTGTTAATCAAAACTAAGTGAAGATCATTTTCTATGGCTAAATGAAAGAAATTATTGGACTGATTTCAACGTAAGATTAAAACTTTTCACTGGATTATTATCTGTTGCACACTTATGCTACTTCATTTCTATTTCAAATGGCAAACGCATTAAAGGGAATTTGTGAATTGTAAATAAAATGTTGCAGAAACACCTGATTACCTGAATTCTGCATGGGAGCGGTTAATTAAATAAAGCAAATATTGGTGATAACATATACAGAGCAACCTCGATTATCCGAATGACACGGGCGGGGAGCATTTTGTTCGGATAATCCGAAATTCAGATAATCGAATGCTGCATAATTGAGGTTCCTCTGTATGTCATCAGATTATTGGTTATATTTTTGTCTTAGGAGAAAGGTGTAAAAATTCAGATAAAAATAGGCCACATGATTCTAGCACCACAGAATGAAGTAAGCACCCTCTTCGCAAATATGATCAAAGTACCTTAAACAAAAGGAGAATGTTGCAAGCTTTAGGGAGATGTGCACAAAACTGCTGCACCATGGAATAACACTGCAATATAGAAGTTGCCGATGTTAATTAGTTATTTTTTACCTTTGATCACAATGCTGCTCACAGAAGTAGACCCGTCATGTCTGTCTTTCTGTGCATTTTCACTTCAGAAGCATCTGACAGAAACATTAGTCATTCTATACTGACTGTAATAAAACACATTCTCTGAACAGACAGCAAAGATACTCACCCATTTACATGCAGTGATTTATTTATTTAACTACCATTCTGCAGTGATAAGAAGCAAAAAAACACCTTGAGCACAAAATTCCAACCAGACAGGAATTGTACAACTCACAGTCAGGGACTTGAAAGCAATTGGGAACCTGGTGCCCTTGAAGGAGCAAGTGCCAACTTTCTGTCAAACCCGCCAGCTCATGACCACCATCCAGTACCCACCACCCACACTCTGCCACCCCACCATCCTTTGCCAGCACTAAACCCAAACACCCCCACTCCCTTCCGCTCCACTCACCATCCCAACCTTTCACCTTTTGTGTCATTGGTTCATTTGTGAATCTGTGAGAATTCACATGTCATGCTGGGTGTTCTGGACTTTTTGAAAATTCTTAACAATTTCTATATTTTACTGGGACCAATTATTGTATTCCAGAAAGTGAATGGTGATACTAGAGGTTTATACTCAATTTGACCTTTTTTTACAAAGTTAACAATTACACACTTATACTTCCTAATGCTGACATTGGATAGTTCCAAATACTCTATTTGCTATGTGTGCATGTGTAACCCCAATTAATGCGTATGAGATTGAAGATAAACATATTCAGAATACAGATCTCGGTGTACTTAAGGTTTGGTGTTTTTATGTGAGATTGATTTTCATAAATTAGTAATTCAGGCTAGGATTTAATTTTGCTTACAGTTAAAAAAAAAACTTCTGTGGAGGTGAGGTATCTTGTGTAGGGCCTTCCACACAGTGAAGCTGACCATGGGGAGGAAATCCCCTTTCTGGAAGTTGGTGAGGCTTCATTGCTAGTAATGTGTGACCCAGTCTCAGGAACTACATTGGATTTCTGGACACAAGTTAGGGGTGACAGGATGGAGGATGCAAAGGGAAGACTGCCAGATGTGGCGGGGGAGGGGAGGAGAAGTGAAGGGTTTGAAATTAAAGGGGGTGGCTTTCAGAATGCCTGTCAACAAGTGTTTCCCTTATGAGGTTGTTGTGAAACCCAACAGGTTTGCTAGCTGGCCATTAAGTGGTCTGAGGGAGCTATGCAATTCACTTCAAATCCCAGAGCTACTGCTGAATTCTTGTGGCTCAGGGATGACTGGTGTCAAGTAGCTCATTAATAAATCTGACTGATATCCTGCCATTCCTGTGTCAGGCCCTTCCCGATACCAACCTAATTGGGGAGAATTTCCCCAACTCCAGGAAGCTGATGGATACTGCTGACTAATTCTTCCAGCTCCCCTGCCTTGATAATGTCTGCAATGAGCTTAATTAAATTTCACCCATAGAGTCACTAATTTTCTGTCAATAATAATAACTAATACGTTCCAATATTTGGAAGCTTGACAGTAACTCTATTCTGTAACAATACATACCTTAACACTTAGTTCTCCCAACACTCTCACCCACATGCAACAGTTTTTAAAATCTTCACGATCAGTTATCTTTTAACATCTTTTTGATCTAATGACAATACAGTTGCTTGAAATTTATGTCCTATGACTGTGAACATGCCACCACTAAGCCTGAATTGAAGCTCCCCTTAGTTTTCTGTAAGACCTCTGCAGTTTAAAAAAATGGTATTTCATTGTCTTTGCTCTGTTCTTATTTATGTTCAACCATTGTAACTATTCCCACGGCTAGTGTGAAAATATCAGAATATTATTCTACCATGCAGAGAACTAGTTTAGTGAATGGCAAGTTTGCCATGTAACAGTTCATTATGTTTGTTTTCCTTTGGCTTTCGGGCCAGTTTCTCAGATTATTCTCCCTTTGCCTCTTTTGAAGATCAAATAATCTGTCTAAGGTAGGGCTTTATAGCAAGGCTGCCTACTGTTTAGAAGATGCATAGTTAAAGACTAGACCAGTTCCAATTGTTGTTTAGTATGACCAGTCTATTTTGATAGTAAATTATAAAGAAATTTTCTTGTTCACTTTTTGCTGATTACGGCACCTCTACTGGATGTGCCAAGACATTTATTTAGGGAAGATAAAACTAATATGATCTAACTAAGTTTTTAAAACATCTGCAGTTTGCAGAGATGAAATAATTCTCTTTGAGATCAGCCTATTCTTCAGAGACATGATATGTTGAAATGATACGCTAGAGAGTTTTGAAATGTTTTTCCTTTTTGATGTGCAAACATATGATGACATTCTGAGGTGTGTATTATCTTGGGAGTCATTAAGTAATAAGTAACCCGACCTCAGGAATTACATTATGACTATCATGTTTGATGCTATTTAAATGTTATTTTACAACAGTAAAATGTTTACAAGTTCTACCTTCTCATTGCAACACCAATGAACAATGATATTGTGGTGTAATTATGAACATAATTGGTTAGAAATAATTAGGAAATAAATTAAGATAATTATTTGCTTTATAGCAAAAGAAATGTGTTCTTCTAAATTAATCAGCTTTTCTTTATACAATGTATGAGGAACCAATTTTCAAACTAGTGCTCTTACTGCACTAGGACCAATCAATGGGTGGTAACTCTAGTGAGTTACTGCCAAATTTAAAATGGCATTTTCTAATGTCGATAGTGCAAATTATATCATCTGGTCATTCAAGTATACCTTGAAATGAGCCAGGTTGCAATGAAAGAATGCATGTGCTGTCTACACTGTTCCAAACGCATCTCCTACAGAAATTCAAAAGTGTTTGTTCAAGGGAAGAGTTATTCCTGTGTGCAGGAATGTTTTATTCTCCATGTATATTGTTTGATCCAATGTCTAGATGTACTGCAACAACTCAGCAAAGCTTCCAAACACATGTCCTCTAATGCTTAGGTGAACAAGAGTCATAGTTACATGTGTATACCACCATCTGAAAGTTTATCACAGCTCGTTCATCATCGCTAGGTAAAAATCCTGATATTTTTCCCATGATAGGAGTGTGAGTGTTTCCATCGCACAGAATGGAGTGGATCAAAATGCTGGCACACAGTCACTTTCTCAAGAGCCATTAGGAATGGGCAATAAAGTGAGCCTTACCAGTGATGGCTACATTCTATGAAGATATAATCCCCAACCCTAGTTTTTTTTTTTGTTGGGGGACCAAACCCAGCAGTTTCCAGCTGTAACCCACCACAAATTTTCTTATCTACAATTGGCCAGCCTCTTAATGTGGCTAGCTGCCAAAGGGGAAGCACATCATGAAGATCATAATTTGGTCCTCCCATTAAACTTGCAAGAAATTTTCTGGTGTTGACCAACATCACTGTTTTCCTCCTTGTCTCCCCATAAATACCAGAGACATCTTTCCAGACAATGGAAATATTGTCCAGAGAATAATGTTTCTCCCATGATTAAAGATCAAGATACTCTTAGGGAATAGCAGAACTCATGTTATTACGACATTCGTTTAAAAATATGGAGCTTCCATTTGAGACAGACTTAAGGCATTTATTTTCTCTCTCATAGAGTCTTTAATATAGATTACTTACAGTGTGGAAACAGGCCCTTCAGCCCAACAAGTCCACACCGACCCGCCAAGACCCATTCCCCTAGATATACTCCTTTACCTAACACTACGGGCAATTTAGCATGGCCAGTTCACATAACCTGCACATCTTTGGACTGTGGGAGGAAAACGGAGCACCTAGAGGAGCAGACACAGGGAGAATGTGCAAACTCCACACAGTCAGTTGCCTGAGGCGGGAATTGAACCCGGGTCTCTGGTGCTGTGAGACAGCAGTGCTAACCACTGTGCCACCGTGCCGCCCACTCTCTTTCTCAAAAGGTGATGGAAGCTGTTCCGTTAAATATTCTTAAGTCAGGCGTTGATAGTTCTTAATGACCAAGGGGGTGAGAAGTTATTAGTAGTAGGCAGGAATATGTAGTTACTATTATAATCAGTTCAACAATGAGCTTATTGAATGGCAGAGCAGGTTGGCCTTCTCCTGCTCCAAGTTTGTATGAATGTATGTGTACTTTGTAGATGGTAGAGATTGCAACCATGGAGGAGTGAGCGAAGGGTGGGGCAAGATGAGGTAACAATTAAGCTGCCTGCTTTATCTTGGATGGTAGTCCCTCTTAAGTGTTAAGGCATTCATTCAGGCAGGTGACTTATGCCTTTAAGATGAGAGTCCAGGCATTGGGAAGACAGGAAGTAAGTTAATTTTGACAGAATTCCTAGACACCAATTTATTCTTATAGCCAAGGTATTTTTGATGCTATCCCAGTCAAATTTCTGGTTAATGGTGGGGATTTGCCAATGGTAATATCATTGATTGTCAGGGGGAGATAGATAGATATATACAAATTTGAGGACAGACATGTCTAGGATTTGTGTGTCGCAAATGCTTCGGGTTTCCACATCCTGCTGCTTGGGTTTTAGCATACACAACTGAAAATACAGCAATAAGAGAACAGCCAAAGTAACCACTTTGAGCTAGGTTTTGAGCTGGTTGTAGCTTTCGGGGACTTAGAATAAATTTCTTAGATTAGATTAGATTACTTACAGTGTGGAAACAGGCCCTTCGGCCCAACAAGTCCACACCAACCTGCCACCCACCCAGACCCATTCCCCTACTTTTACTCCTTCCCCTAACACTACGGGCAATTTAGCTTGGCCAGTTCACCTAACCTGCACATTTTTGGACTGTGGGAGGAAATCGGAGCAACTAGAGGAAACCCACGCAGACACGGGGAGAATGTGCAAACTCCACACAGACAGTCGCCTGAGGCGGGAATTGAACCCAGGTCTCTGGCGCAGTAGGGCAGCAGTGCTAACCACAAAAACAATTTAAAATTTATATATTGTCTGTAACTATCTTGCTCCTTAATTACCATAACATTATGTAAAATTGAGCTCAAATGGTACAAAGGTTTTCCATGTAATGGGTTTTCACAATTTATGTTATTTCTAGATCATGATACAAAAATGCAGAAAAATTTGTTGCTATTTACTGTTACAATCAGGTTCCCCAACATGGAACAAGCTCGATGTGATCATCGTGAAGGCAATAGAACTCAATTAAATGTAATTGTGTCACTTTCTCCACAATGCATTTGATAATAAATGATTATGATTATCTTCTATATGCCATCATGATTAGCCGTTCTATTAATGGATAATGCAAAGACATTTTTTTGTGTGTTCAGTATCCTGATTGCACCTTTCTGTTCCAGTCTGTTCAAATATAAATGATGAATTAAACTTACAACATTTTATGGTTTACTTACTGTCGATACATATTTATTCCAATAATTGGATATAGTTCTAAAGACAGAAATTAATCTGCAAATTTTAGTGAGCATTAGGCCCCTAATTCAGATATTTAATAGTTCTCGTTTGTTTTACGTGACCTGCCAGGGTGCTTTCAAAAAAAGCACCCACAATTTGGCATTGGGAGTGATGCTTAGATAGATTCAACGATTAAATTGGACTCATTTTAGCCATATAAAATGGAAACAACGCATACCAGTTCACACTCTGCAATAATTCCTCTAATATTGATTGCTGTTGTGCGGAGGATTGGTTTAGTGTGCATAATTGAAATTCTACAGAAGTAAGCAATATCGAACACAAATAATTATCTTTGGAATACATTAGAACACATCTAGAGATATATTAAAACACCTTTTTTCTCCAGATACTGGATTTCTTGAGAGAGTTTGAGCAAATAATGTGGCTGTGTGAACTGGAGAGGTGGTGAGTTGGGAACAGAGTGGAAATTTTCTAATTAGAAATTCAGTAAGAGTGAGAATTAGATACTCAAGGAGAAACTGGCAGTAATTAACTGAAGGACAGAACCACTAAAGCAAGGGAGAAGGGGGAATTGAAAGTGTTAAAGTGCAAAATGTTTTATTTTATCCTATTTCTTCTTTTATGTTTCTTTTTAGTTCAAGGGTAACTAAACATTTAATTGCATAACCATGGCATACTTAGTGTTTTGCAGCAGTTGGGAAGTTGCCATTTGGGTCTGGGGTTCTAGAAAGTTTCACCTACAGCAATTGCATACACTTATATGATCAGTATTAAATAGGAACTGGATACATGTAGAAGGGTGTGGTGCGGTGCAGTTTGGTTCAGTTGTGTAGATGTGATAATCAAGAAGACCACAGTAGCTGCTGAATCAGAGAGAAGAACATGTTCTTTGATGAAGGAGTTAGAAAGGGGACCAGAAATTGTGGTCAGCTAGTACGATTGGATCTGTCATTCCTGATGGCTGCAACATTTTTTTCTTCTGGACAGAGATAATGTAGTGAATCATCCTGGAGATGATGTTGCTACGACAATCGAGATTACACTATTTGCGGAGACAATCCTGAAGACATTTTGGATAGATTCTGATATGGGATTTTTGAGTATCTAATTCACAGAGTTATGTCCACATATCTGAAGTGTCTCATTCCTGTCACCATTCTACTGATTCTCTTCTACACCCATTTTAAGGCCTTCATTTCTTTTCAGAATTGAACAGAGTATTCCAGCAGAGACCCAGTTAGTCTTTCACAAAGAATTCTAACAAATAAGCCATGAGACTGGAGGATCCTGCAGAGGCTGATGGATTTAACATCATTCACATGACAGGAATATGGTGGAATGAATCCAATCAATCATAGACCGTATTAGAAGAACACTGGTGGTGTGCCATTCATGTAAAGTTTGGTAGTGAAGCATGTGAGAGAGCATGTAAAAAAAGAAAAAGACAAACGCTGAATTTCTTCACATCAGATCAATAAAAGATAATATGAATAAATGATTAAAGAGGATATCCTGCACAGCCACAGGCTGGAGGGATCTGGAGAGAAGGGATGACATAAGGAAGATGACTAGCAAGGGTATAACACGAGTAATCGTGGATTTTAATTTGCCAGCAATTGATTAGTACAAAGATGTTAAATATTGAAGGGATTTGTGAAGTTTATGGAAGATTTTAAAGCTCATATTATAAAGAACCGAAAAGAAGAGGAAAGATCTTAAATTTAATTGGGAGTAATAAGAGTATTGAAATCTCCAACTCAAAGGTGTGTGAGGATTTCAATATCAATGATCATGAATACTGGTCAGCCAGCAATGCCCATGTCCCACTAGTGAGTAAAAAGATAATAAGACCACAGTTGATGCCAAAGATGACAAGATATTACTTCTGTCATAAAGTCTTGAATCTGGAATTCAGTACACCAGAGTGCAGTGGATGCCATGACATTGAATAAATTTGAGGAGGAGGTAGTCAAATTTTTAATTGGGAATGGATTGAAATACTATGGGGAGTAGGCAGGAAAATGGATTTGAGGCTGACATGGTCTTATCAAATGGCGGCGCAGTCTCAAAGTGTTGAATTGCCTGCTCCTGCTCCTAGTACTTACATTTTTATATTTATGCTCTTATAGCAATGTAAAAAAATGTGGTTATCATACAGGAAATAAGAAAATTGAGGACTGGATTAGATCATAAAGTAGGATTGGGTGAGAGCATGTCAATTACACCGTACTAAATAAAGGTTTTACTTCTGTGTTACAAAGGTGAAAACAGATGACCGATTTGATGTGGAAAGAAAGCTGGAGGGTGTTTCAGAAGTAAAATTGTGACACTTTACAGTTTTACTAACAGGGTTGTCAAGCAGTTGTATAAACTGAAGGTGAATCTGAAGGTCCTTGAAGGTGAACCATGAAACTGTAGGAACACTAGCAATAACCTTCCCAAAACCGTTGATTACTAGCAACGAACCTAGAGACGTAAGAAAGGTAGATGTAATACCTGATACCAGAAAAGCTAGAGAAAAAGTGACCTAGGAGACTCCAGAGAAATGAATTTATTGTGCATAGAGGGTAATGTTAAAGAAAACTTTAATAAAACTAAGGTGATGGAGGATCTGAATAAAAATGAAATGTTGAAAGGTAGCCGAGGTGCCTTCTTTAAGAGGAAGTCTTGCTGCCATAATTGACCATTTCCTTTGAGGATGTGACAAAGAAGTTTGACAGCAACTCATCAGTGAATTTGACCTGCTTGGATTTCATTATGGCCTTTAACATATTGTTGTGAAATGGCTGGGACTGAAGGTAAAGAAAGTGAGTGTCAATGGAAATGTTTTACAACAGTCAACGTTGGTTAATAAATGAAATAGAGATTAATGGCAAAGAATTGCCGTCCTGGAGGAATGTTAACAGCAAGGTTCCAATGATGTCTGCTTTGGGCTTCTTATTTATTGTGAGCTGGGAATCAAGAGCACTGTGGCTAAAGTTGCCAATGATGAAAGGTAATGGTAGTATATTGGAAAACTGAACAGAAAGCTGCAACATATATTGATTATACTTGAGAATCAGCAAACAGGAACAGTTTAAGTTCATTGTAGAGTCATAGAGCACAGAAACAGACCCTTTGGGCCAACTCATCCATGTTGATCAGGTATCCTAAACTGAACTAGTCCCATTTGCCTGCATTTGACCCATATCCCTCTAAACCTTTCCTAACCGTGCATCTGTCCAAATGTCTTTTAAATGTGGTCTTTTAAATGTGTACTTGCCTCTACCACTTCCGCTGACAGCTTGTTCCAGACACCATCAGCCTTAACGTGTAAAGGTTGCCCCTCAGGACACTTTTAAATATTTCCCCTCCCACCTTAAACCTATGCCTTTTAGTTTTGAACTCCTCTATCTTGGGAAAAAAACCTTGGCTATTCACCTTATCTATGCCCTCATGAGTTTATAAACCTCAATAAGGTCACCCCTTAGTCTCTTGCAACCCAGGGAATAACATTCCAGCCTATCCAGCTTCTCCTTATAATTCAAACCCTTCAGTCTCAGTAACATCCCTGTAAATCTGTTTTGCACCCTTTCCAGTTTAATAACATCTTTCTAAAAGCAGGGTAGCCAGAATTGAGAGCAGTACTCCAAATGAGGCCTGACCAATGTCTTGATGTCCCAACTCTTGTACTCAATGGTCTGATCAATAAAATCAAGTGTACCAAATGCCTTCTTCAGCAACCTGTCTTCCTGTGATAGCACTTTCAGGGAACTAAGTACCTGCAGGGATAGGTCTCTCTGTTCAATAACATTCTCCAGGGCTCTACCATTAACTGTGTAAGTTCTGCACAAGTTTGTCTTATCAAAATGCAACATCTTGCATTAATCTAAATTAAACTCCATCTACCACTCCTTAGCCAACTGGCTCAGTTGATCAAGATCTGTGTTATACTTGTCTTCACTGTCCACTCCACCACCAATTTTGGTGCCATCCGCAAACTTACTAACCATGCCTCCCATTTTTGCATTCAAATCCTTTATATAAATGATTTGGAGATGCCAGTGTTGGACTTTATAACCCTTCAAAAACTCAATCAAGTTGTGAGACGTGACTTCCCACACATAAAGCCATACTGACTATCTCTAGTCAATCCTCGTCTTTCCAAATGCATGTAAATCCTGTATCTCAGAGTCCCCTCCAACAACTTGACCACTACTGACACCTGGCTCACCGATCTGTAGTTCCCTAGCTTTTCCTTGCAGCCTTTCTGTAATAATTGCTCAATATTAGTTGTCTTCCAGTCCTCCAGCATCTCACTCCCGCAAATATCTCTGCTAGGGGCCCTGCAATTTCTTCCCTAGCTTCCCACAATGTCCTGGGATACATGTGATCAGGTCCTGGAGTTTTAACTACCTTTCTGCATTTTAAGATCTCCAGCACCTCCTCTTCTGTAATGTGGAATATTTTCAAGACTTCACTATTTGTTTCCCTGGGTTCCTTAGCTTCTATGTCTTTCTCCACAGTAAATATTGACGTGAAATATTAATTTAGGATTTCACTCATTTCCTGTAGTTTCACACACAGATGTTCTTGTTGATCTTTAAGGAACCCTAATCTCTCCCTAGTTACTCTTTTGCCCTAAATATACATGTAGAATCTCTTTGGATTCACCTTAACCTTATCTGCCAAAGCTATTTCATGTCCCATTTTTGCCCTCCTGATTTCCCTCTTAAGTGTACTCCATCACCCCCCTATACTCCTCAGGGGATTCACTTGATCTCACTGTCTATACCTGACATGCACCTCCTTCTTTTTCTTGACCAGAGCCTTAGTATCGCAACAGAAATTCAAAGACTTCACATCAGGACAAAAATCCAATAATGGACTATTATTGAAATAGAAAAGAAAATATGGAAAATGGAAGCAATTTGAGAATCCTGATTGAAAATAAATTGAAGCCATTACAAAAATGCTCAGTGGCAGTGAGTAAAGCAAATCAAATGCTGAGATAGATTAAAATATCAATATTGAGCTGAAATACTGAGCTAATTATTAGTTCAGCTACATTTAAAATACTTTATGCAGTTCTGATTCTGCAGTTATTGAGAGTAACCAGATGACCAAGAGCGTGAAAGGATTGGATAATGATGTAAATTGTTCACATTTCCCTGGAAGAGAAAGGATTGAGGAATGATATAATTGGTGTGACAGGAAATGATGTCCCTAGAGGGCAGACCATGTGGTAAATCTATGATTCAGGCTTCGTGGGGAGATAAGACCATAAGACAAAGCAGCAGAAGCCATTGAGCCCACAGAATCTGCTCTGCCATAATTCTGAACCCATTCTCCTGCCTTCACTCTGTAACCCTTGATCCCTTTACCAATCAAGAACCAATCCCTTTCTTTAATATACTCAATGGCTTGGCCTCCTCAGCTCTCTGCGGCAATGAGTTCCACAGCTTCATTTCCCTCTGGCTGAAGACAATTCCTCCTCATTTCAGTTGTAAAGGGTCATCTGTTCACTCTGAGGTTGTGTCCTCAGGTCCTAATCTCTCCTACTGGTGAAAACGTCTTCCCCATGTACACCATTTTCCGGCCCCTCAATATTCTGTCAATTCCAATCAGATTTCTCAGATCCTTCCAAACTCCATCGGTTTTCCAGTTCTGAGGAAGGGCCACTAGACCCGAAATGTTAACTCTGCTTTCTCCTCACAGATGCTGCCAGACCCTCTGAGCTTTTCCAGCAACTTCTGATTCACAGCATCCGCAGTTCTTTCGCTTTTTGTTTGGATAGAACCTAGTTCTATATAGCATACTTTATTAGTTCTTTGTATGGATGGTATGTCATAACCAGCAGTAGTTGTGGTAAATATCTCCATGCGTGATAAAACTGCAAGTTAGTTACCATAAACCTCATCTGGTTTATTTTAAAATCAAACGATTAGAGTTCTTTCATTTTTGTGTAAATCATTCAGAATTACAGAAACTATTTTCAGAAGTTTTATCCTCTCATTTTCTGATTATACTTTTCTGTGACAGCATGCGTAATGAATATTAAGTATAATTGTTTGAGAATGTTTCCTAGCCTAGGGATTGAGATTGGCACAAAAGACTTGAAAGGTTAGTAGATGTCATTAAAACATATATTAAATTACACTCGAGTCATTCATTCTTCACCATACCACTAAATGAATATTTCCCTTGGAGATTCTCTTGGTGAATTAACACTTACCTATTAGGGTTCATTCTGACACCATTTGGTGCCGATCTATTGGGAATGTCAGCACTTTAGTGGACTAAATTTTGTGAGGTGTTGTCATTGCCACTTTCCTGGCTAAAACATCAGGAGGGAGGAGACTATCAGCGATCTCAATGGCTGCTCCACAGCAGATCATCATTGCTTTAAAATGAGACTTTTGCTCCTTTCTTAGGAGGATATTATGCATCTGAAATCTATCCAGCTGTTGAATGGCTGGCACTCTATAGACTCAGCAGGACTGGCTATGAGATTCACTGGCCACTCCTGGGATGTCAGGCAGCCCGACCACACTGAGGAGCTCAGGTAAGTCCAGAGTTGGAAATTTCAGCTCGAGGAGTGGATATCTGAGTTAAGGCCAGGTCATAGGGTTCAGGGGGTGGTAGCTTTGTGGGAGCATGTCTCTAATGGCATATCAATACACTCATATGGTTGGAGAAAAGGTACTGTTTGGTTGTCTTGTTGATCGATTAAGATTGGCTGAGGCACTAACATGGAGGAAATAATGGGGATTATCAATTCTGCAAACTCGTGGGTAATTCATAAGAAACATAAAAGTCCACACAATGGTTTTTGGTCTATTACATCTCCTCTGCTGGTCTGGGACTGGAGACTCAAACTGCATTGATACTGTTGATCAGCGAGTTGGTGCTGGAAGTTAAAACTGTAGCCTGGATTTAACCTTTGGGGATTGGCATTAAACTGTGCCACGGAGCCTGGGGACCAGAATGTGAAACCTTTGAAATCTTCATGGAGACACTTCGAGGGCCAAAATCCAACATATGAGAACATACTATAATATGTTGTGTGCATGACTTGACATGAAACAAATGATCAAGAACACTTACCCACCGAGTAAGTGGAGGGACCTATCCTTTGTTTTGATAAAGTATCTCCTGTTCACACTAATTCTCTGTGACCATTCTGACAGGTTTTCCATTCCTGCTTTCTTTAACACATTCTATACTTTAACTGGATTGGCCAAATTTGATTTAGATCAGATCCTCAAGTTCAGACCAGAGTTCAAATTAAGAGTTTTCAATGACATTCTGCAAACCAGCAACTATCCTGATAATGAGTAAAATCAGCAAGCTGACTGAAAATTCAATTGATCAAAAGAAACCTTCAGGGTAGGTGTATTTCATACAGCAGTAAACAGACAATTAATGACACTTACAATAGGGCTGCATCAATATATCCAGCATTTCAACACCTAATTTTCACATTCGCTGAAACAGCAAAGAAAGAAAATAATGTTCCAGTATAGGAATGCAAAGAAGAATCCATTTCAAGATGTTTCTTTTCCCCCTTTAAACATTTTAAAAATATTCCAAAAGCAAAGAGTACATTGATGTGTTTTAATATACTAATTATGCTGCTGTCTCTGAGATGCTAATTTTAGTGAGATTTAATTCTCTTTATGACTAGGAGCATATTAGGGATTAAAGGCATTTGTTTCAATTATTGCTAAAAGATTGGAGTATACAAGTATAAAAATAGGAAAGTGTTGTTGCAATTGTAAAAGTCTGCGTTGGAATACTGTGGACAGTTTTAGTCCCCATACCTGAAGAAGAAAGAAATTGCATTGGAGGCAGTTAAGAGAAGATTCACTAGATATAGTTTCCATAGCTGAATGGTTTGATTTATGAGGACAGATTGAACAGATTAGGCATAATCTCACTGGAGTTTAAAAGGATGAGAGGAGATCTAATTGATGTACATAAAATGCCAAATGAAATGTTCAAAGTAGACATTGAGCAGATAACTCCCCTTGTGTGCCAATCTAGAATGAGAGGTCATAGTTTTAGGCTAAGGGATGGCAGATTCAAAGCAGAGATGAAGAGGAATTACTTCTCTCAAAGGGTCACAAATCTGTGGAATTCACTATCCCAGAGTTCAGAGGAGGCTGGGACATTGAATAAACTTGAGGCCGAGTTAGACAGATTTTTAATTAGTAATGGGGTTAAAGGGTCACAGAGAGCAGGCAGAAAAGTGGAATTGAGGCCGAGATGATATCAGCCATGCTCATATTCAATGGCAGACTAGGTTCGAGGGGCTGAATTGCATATTCCATAAGGCCATAAGATAGGAGCAGAAATTAGGCCATTCAGCCCATCAAGTCTGCTCCACCATTCAATCATGGCTGATAAGTTTCTCAACCCCATTCTCCCGCTTTCTCCCTGTAACTGTTGATCCCCTTGATACTCAAGAACATATCGATCTCCATCTTAAATGTATTCAATGAAGTGGCCTCCACAGCCTGCTGTGGCATAGATTCACCACAGTCTGGCTGAAGAGGTTTTCCTTATCTCCGTTTGAAAAGGTCTTTCCTTTACTCTAAGGTCAAGCTCTCGGGTCCTAGTCTCTCCTACAATGGAAACATTTCCCAACATTCACTCTGTCCAGGCTATTCCAGATTCTCTATGTTTCAATTAGATTCCCCCTCATCCTTTAAAACTCCATGGAGTGCAGACCCAGAATCCTCAAACATTTCTCATATCTTAAGCTTTTCATTCTGGGGACCATTCTTGTGAACCTTCTCTGAACACACTCCAGGGCCAGTCGATCCTTCCTGAGATTTGTGTTCCAAAACTGCACAATACTCCAAATATGCTCTGACTAGAGCCTTATAGAGCCTCAGAAGTACATCCCTGCTTTTATATTCAAGTCCTCTCAAAATAAATGTCATCATTGCATTTGCCTTCCCAACTACTGACTCAACCTGCAAGTTTACCTTGAGAGAATTCTGGACTAGAACTCCCGAATTTCTTTGGCCCTTCAGTCTTATGAATTTTCTCCCCAGATAGAAAATAGTCCACACCCCTAATCATCCGCCAAAATGCATGACCTCACACTTTCCGACATTGTACTCCATCTGCCACTTCTTCGCATACCCTCCTAACCTGTCCAAATCCTTCTCCAGCCTCCCCACCTCCTCAACGCTACCTGTCCATCTACCTATCTTCCTGCATCTAGTTCTCATGTTCTTAATATTTCTCCATGGTGGGATCCTAAATGAGAGAGCCCCAAACATTGGGGTATCTGAATAGGAAGAACTGAGAGGGATATGGGCCAAATGCTGGCTAATGGGACTAGGTCAGATTAGGATGTATAGAAGGCACAGATGAGTTGGACTGTAGGGTCTCTTTCCATGCTGTATAACTCTATGACTCTATATTAATGCTTGTTCAATGTGTGTCAATTCAGTCTGATGTGGGCAGCATGATAACTTAGTTCTGCCAGATGACTAACATGATTTCACCAGGCAACTGGTATTAAGTCCGCTTTTGAGTGGCTGCATGCCACAGTGGAAAGCATAAAATCATAAGAGGCTAGCACCACATAAAAGCCAGCCTGCATTTCTTGAAGCCATCTCATGCTCTTACCTAAGAAAGACACAACATGGCACAACATGGGAGAACAAGCCTCATGGCTTCCAGGAGATGCTCTAGATCCTCTGGTGGAGGAGCAGGAAAGAGAATCAATGTCCTGTCAACCACAAGATGTCAGGAGGTCCTCCAGCACATGCTTACAAGACAGTGAAAGCAAATAGCTATGGAGATCAGAGCCAGCACTTGGACCTTGAGGATCTGAGTGCAGTGTCACATGAAGTTCAGTGGCCAGAACACAGTAGTTGGCACTGACTGCATTTTCAAATGCCATAGCTTACTAATTGCATCAGGAAGCACATAGACTGTGAGAGTTCAAGAAGGCAATTCATCACGTGCCTTTAGGAATGAGCAATAAATGCTGACTTTGCCAGCTGTGATCACCTCAGAAGAATAAATTTAAGTTGCATAACATTTATTCAAATAAATATATTGGCATAAAGTAATATAAAATAATACATTTTCTATGCTTTCAACTCGCAAAGCACTGAACTGGAAGTGCAAGTTTTTAAATTTAGCCTTTTAATTAATAACATTTTCATTCAATTTTGGCGATCCTGCTCCATCAACTCCATATCCTCCTCCTGCTGCAGTGTAGGTGCAGTGTATTATTTTTGTTTTAACTAACTTGAGCTTCATGATTGCATATTTTTGGAATAATGGCTGAGCCTCCCAAGAGTCTCAATACAGCCGGGAAGTCAAACATCAGGCTGAGTGCTTGCTACCAATATGTGTTTAACCTCAAACAATTTAAGAAGATGTCATTAAAATTGAACAAAACAATGAAAGGAGCAATTTTCTTGTAACCTCCTTCCCTGGAGGGACATCAAAATAAAAAAAATTAGCTATTGTCTATCTTATTTGCCTTTTGTGATCTCCTCTCAAAATGTTTTCCCACCAAAATGCTCTGCATTGTCAGGAAATTTGGTTACAGTGCACAGTCCCTTCATCCAAGTCAACCATATAGATTGTGATAGTTGAGACCCAGCACTGATCACTCTGACACCTACTAATCACAGTTGGCCAATCTCAATTGACTTAGTTATCTATATGGTAAAAACAATGACTGCAGATGCTGGAAACCAGATTCTGGATCAGTGGTGCTGGAAGAGCACAGCAATTCAGGCAGCATCCGACGAGCAGCAAAATCGACGTTTCGGGCAAAAGCCCTTCATCAGGAATAATCTGGTACTATCAGAAAAAGTGATGTCCCTTTTTTGCAGACAGGCCAAGTACCTGAATGTCATCATACAACTAGGAGCCACAATCTTCTTGCATTTTAGCATCTAGACAAAGGATATGTCTAGTGATTGCTTTGTTACTGTTTTTAGCTGTAAATAAATCCGCTTGAGATCTTCAACAATCAAAATCCACATTTGTCATTTGTGTTACTTTTAGGAATGTTACTACAATCTAATCTCTGTATAATCTCATATGTCACCTCTAACATCAGGTGCTCTTATTTTTTGTGCATACTAACATTTAATGTGTTACCTCACTGAATACATTTTAGAAATCCAAATACATACCATCTACTAGTTCCCTTTCATCCACCTTGCCGGTTCGTATTCAAAGAACTCCAAAAAGGTTGATCATACACAATTTCCTTTTTAGAAAATTATTGTTGATTCTTTCTAATATATTGTGATTTTCATTATATCCTGCTACTTCCTTTAAAATAGATTTCAGCATTTTCCAAATAATAGATATTAGACTCACCCATCTATACTTTACTCCTTGCTGTCTTCCTCCTCTCCTGAATAGCAGTTTTCCAATGAACTGGGACCTTTCTAGTAGCGAGGGGCAATGTCACAGGATGGACAGCAACACTACCTGCAGTATGGAGCCAGTGGACATTGAGAAGGTCCTGGCAGTGTCAGCATCCTGTTTGCTGCAGCCATTCAGGAAGCTGTTGTTGAATTGAGCCTGCCTCTGGCATGATTGCTCAGAGGTGGAAACATATCTGAGCACTATCCTCGTGACTTCAGTAGGGCTAGAAAATTCCACCTATAACTTTGTTTCCCTCTCCACTGATGCCATTTACCCAGTCAGTATTTTTAACCTTTTCTGCTTTTACTTCAGAATTCCATCTTCAGTACTTTGCATTTGCCTCATAACTTAATAATTAAGTTCGTTATGTTAAGGAACTTAATTATTAAGCTGCATGGTGGCTCAGTGGTTAGCACTGTCTGTGTGGAGTTTGCATGTTCTCCTCATGTCTAGATGGGTTTCCTCTGGGTGCTCTGGTTTCCTCTCAGTCGAAAGATGTGCAAGTTAGATGGATTGGCCATCCTAATTTGCCCCATAGTGTCCAGTAGTGTGCAGACTAGGTGGATTAGCCATGGTAATTACCACATTATGGGGATAGGGTAGAGTGCTGGGTTTGGGTGGAATGCAGTTTGGAGGGCCAGTGCAATTTTGATTGGCTAAATGGCCTCTTTCCACACTTTACAGATTCTATGATTAAGCTATTCAATGGATCTTCAAGATTGCTATGTAATCTTGATAGTTCCTTTCATACAGAACTGGCTCAAAGGTAGAAGACAGAGGATGTTGGTGGAGGGTTGTTTTTCAGACTGGAAGTCTGTGACCGGTAGAGCGCCACAAGGATTGGTGCTGGGTCCTCGACTTTTTGTCATTTACATAAATGATTTGAATGTGAGCATAAGAGGTACAGTTAGTAAGTTTGCAGATGACACCAAAATTGGGGGTGTAGTGGACAGCAAAGAGGGTTACCTCAGATTACAACAGGATCTTGACCAGATGGGCCAATGGGCTGAGAAGTGGCAGATGGAGTTTAATTCAGAAAAATGCGAGGCGCTGAATTTGTGAAAGCAAATCTTAGCAGGACTTATATACTTAATGGTAAGGTCCTAGGGAATGTTGCTGAACAAAGAGACCTTGGAGTGCAGGTTCATAGCTCATTGAAAGTGGAGTCACAGGTCGATAGGATAGGGAAGGAGGCGTTTGGTATGCTTTCCTTTATTGGTCAGAGTATTGAGTACAGGAGTTGGGAGGTCATGTTGAGGCTGTACAGGACATTGATTAGGCCACTTTTGGAATATTGCGTGCAATTCTGGTCTCCTTCCTATTGGAGAGACGTTGTGAAACTTGAAAGGGTTCAGAAAAGATTTACAAGGATGTTGGCAGGGTTAGTGGATTTGAGCTATAGGGAGAGGCTGAACAGGATGTGGCAGTTTTCCCTGGAGTGTCGGAGGCTGAGGGGTGACCTTATAGAGGTTTACAAAATTATGAGGGGCAAGGATAGAATAAACAGACAACATCTTTTCCCTGGGGTCGGGGAGTCCAGAACAAGAGGGCATAGATTTAGGGTGAGAGGGGAAAGATATAAAAGAGACCTAAGGGACAACTTTTTCTCACAGAGGGTGGTACATGTATGGAATGAACTACCAGAGGAAGTGGTGGAGGCTGGTACAATTGCAACATTTAAAAGGCATTTGGATGGGTATATGAATAGGAAAGGTTTGGAGGGATATGGGCCGGGTGCTGGCAGGTGGGACTAGATTGGGTTGGGATATCTGGTCGGCATGGACGGGTTGGACTGGAAGGTCTGTTTCTATGCTGTACATCTCTATGACTCTTATTACTGTACTAACATTAAGATATTAATAATAAATTCATGATTTTATTGTTGTAGAAAAGATAATTGACCACTTGGAATACATCTTCTCTTGACTTGACACATGTTTTATCAAATATTTCAAATGCCACACAATCATTAATTAGCTCACTTGTATTTTTTAAATGGCTTTTGAGCTCTTTAGAGTCACTTTCATTTCAGTTTGCAGTTAAATATGTTCAGGAATTTCATTCCTTTTCATTCAGTGTAGTTTGCTTATGATAAATGTCAATGAGTTAAATTTAATTCATGAATGAATTCCAAATTAATAACAATGTAACTTTAGTAGCGGGAACATTTTACCTAATGTCTTCCTTCTGAACAACATGAGTCATTTCTGTGGTTTTTATATGGGACTGGTTTAGGCAAGACTGGGAGAATGGTCTTCACTTTTATGCCGTACTGTAAAATTAAACTTTCCCCAGTGGCAGAATCGCAGAATTCGGAAAAGTTTTGTCATCCTGTGGAATCACTTGAGTGAAGTGAAGCAGATATCGGGGAACTATTCACATCGATCCACAAAGTTCACTTCAAGTACATGTGTGCATACTGTGCAGCAATTGGGACTCTACCACACAATGAATGAACAGGCTGCATACAAGCAATGATCCCATAACATCCCATGTGCATGTTGTTACAACCAAGTGAGTTTGGGAGAATTAGGTCCCCTCTTTTGAACTCCCTCTGTTGGCCAGAATGGAGGTTTTTTTGCAATTAAATCTTAGCAAATAAAATTTAGAGTTAACGTTTTGGGTAAGGTGACCCTCCCTGAGAACTAATTCCTCAGAATCTCTGATTTCTTTCCACTGATGCTGTCAGACGTGCTGAACATTTCCACCAATTTCTGTTTCTGTTGCTGATTTACAGCCTCCACAGTTCTTTTGGTTTTTAAATAAAATTCAGAACTTGTCAGAACTCAGGAGCAAATTTGAAGGTTTCCTTGAGTGAAAGAAAGAGGAAATTTCTTACTTGATAACCCCAAGGGATAGAAACTAGATAGCAACATCAGGCATACACGTGAACAAGTAAATACAGTTTAAAAAGAGCATTTAGAATATAAGTAAGAGTGAGAATACAGTATGCTGCTGAAAAAGTCCTTCAAATCGTAATGTGTTAGGTTCAACCTGATACGTAATTGTTGACTTGTAATCTTCATCGTGGTGTAATTGTCAAGTATCTTTGGCTCCTTATTGTCTGGATATTTCTCCAATTTGCTTTATTACTGGGTGCTGTTTTTCAAGAGGCTAAGAGGGTCTGGAGGGATATGAGCCGGGTGCTGGCAGGTGGGACTAGATTGGGTTGGGATATCTGGTCGGCATGGACGGGTTGGACTGGAGGGTCTGTTTCTATGCTGTACATCTCTATGACTCTTATTACTGTACTAACATTAAGATATTAATAATAAATTCATGATTTTATTGTTGCAGAAAAGATAATTGACCACTTGGAATACATCTTCCCTTGACATGACTCATGTTTTATCAAATATTTCAAATGCCACACAATCATTAATTAGCTCACTTGTATTTTTTATACGGCTTTTGAGCTCTTTAGAGTCACTTTTATTTCAGTTTGCAGTTAAATACGTTCAGGAATTTGCAGTTAAATATGTTCTCTCTCCAGGTAAGGAGAGAGAAAACCTTCCTGTTCTGCTGTTACACATTTATCATTTTTTTTTAATGATACACGTATTTTCTGAGATACAGACCAAGTTACTCGTTTTAGTCATTTTGGTGGGATGTTAATTTGTGTCAGACTGGTGCTTCCTGGAATCATAGAATCCTTGCAATGTGGCAGCAGGCCATTTGGCCCATTGAGTCAGCACCGACCCTCCAAAGAGTATCCCACCCAGGCCCACCCATTTACCCTTACCCATCACCCCACTTTTGAAAAATTTTATTAGATTACCTACAGTGTGGAAACAGGCCCTTCGGCCCAACCAGTCCACACTGATCCTCCGAAGAGTAACCCACTCAGACCCATTTCCTTCTGACTAATGCACCTAACACTATGGGCAATTCGCCTGACTTGCACATCATTGGACTGCGGGAGGAAACCGGAGCAAATCCACACTGACACGGGGAGAATGTGCAAACTCCACACAAACAGTCGTCCTAGGCTGGAATTGAACCTGGGACCTTGGTGCTGTGAGGCAGCAGTGCTAACCACTGAGCCACCGTTTCCTACGGTCAATCGAGCCCAGGTCCCTGACACTGTGAGACAGCTGAGCCAACCACTGTGACACCATGCAGATAGTACAATCTGGTCAGGTGATCAATGCTGCCATCTTAAGTCAGTGGTTTTTGTTTTTGAACTATTTTAATCAAGAAAGGTTGTAATATTAAAATCACATAATGGAAGTCAAAAACTGATAGTCAATTTTTACCACTGTTATAATAAGGTGCAGCTGTACATTCATTGCAAATGAGCTACTAACTCCCTAGCAAGCGAGCTGCATTCAGAATTTGGAAAAATTAGAGAGTACATTGCTCATTCATTCATCCAACCCGGTAGTTTGCCATTTAATGATAATGGATGATACGTTATGTGGGTGTACATTCAGCTCTGTATCTAAATTCCTGAAATGTATTACTCCTCTATAAAACTTATGTGCTGAAAATGTCATTGGAAAGTCAGGAAGTGATATTGCAGCTTTATACAACTTTGGTTCGGCTGCATTTAGAGTATTGCATTCAATTGTGGTCACCACACTACAGGAAGGAGATGGAAGCGTTAGAGAGGGTGCATAAGAGGCTGCTGTCTGGATTAGAAGGTATAAACTATGAGGAGAGGCTGGATGATCTAGGGTTGTTTTCTCTGGAGCAGCAGAGGCTGAAGGGAGACCTGATAGAAGTTTATAAAATTATGAGAGGCATAGATAGGCTTAATAGTCAGAATCCTTTTCGAAAATTTGAAATGTATAACACGAGAGGGCATGCATTTAAGGTAAACGGTGGAAAGTTCAAAGAAGATGTCAAGGGCAAATGTTTTACTCAGAGAGTGATAGGTGTCTGAAATGCGCAGCCAGTTGTATTGGTGGAAGAAGATACGAAAGGGTTGTTTAAGAGGCTTCTGATTTTGTGCATGGAGATTATTCATCTGTGCCATACAATGATTGTGATTGGGTGTTAGTTGTCTAAGTTGCACATGGTACGGGAGATGATGAAGGGATGGAGGCTGGAGTGCCATAGATAGAGGGCTTGGAGGCTGGCTAAGGATGGCCAAGTTGTACAGGCCGTTCTCCTATAATGTGCTTTTATTAAACATGATTTGGCCATAACGCGATCAGTGAGTTGTGACCTTTTTTGTTATAAAACGAACCTCCATTCGCTGTTGTGCAGTTCCATCCCCAGCACTTACCTGAACAGCAAAATGCACCCACAGGATCCTCTGCCTGCAATATACGAATCCAGTGTGTTCAGCTAAAACAGGAATGCAGTCAGCTCTGCAAGCCTTGAAACTTAGCTTGAAACTGGGAATTGTAGTCTACATTTAGAAGGAACCAGGGTAGAATCCTGAGGAGGATTGAACTTCCGTGTCGGCTTCACATGGTCAGTCGGCTCGCAGTCTTTCTGGTGAAGAGCTTCGTGAATGGTATAGTGCTGGAGTCAGTGATTTTCGTGATAAAGTGTTAAATTTACTGTATTATTTCAATAAAATATATGATTAAAAGATTTACTTAGACTTTGCTGGCATTTCTGTTCTGTTCTATTTTTGTTTTGATTTTTACTGACATTTTTGGGGGTTAACCCTGTTTTTCCCTGTCGGCACCATTATTTATATTGTGCGAATTTCTATAACACAGTGTCGCACAGGAACACAACTGCCAGGTTAAAGGAGAACTCCTGTATTTGAATGTGAGTAGTGCAGCTACAGGTGGGAGGAGTTTCATTAGCAGGTATGCTGGTTTGTTTCTAAAGAGCGGGGTCAGTTAGTAACAATGCTAGGGTCCTGGGGATTAAATTGGGGGTATTGGGAAGTGGGGGGTCATGTCAGTGGCAGTGGGGGTGGAGTACGATAGGGTGGGATTTCCAGGGTCTAGAACGGTGAAGGAGTAGGTGGCTTCAGTAACAGAGAGTCAGGGTGGACATGAAGATGATAATGGATCTGGGCACAGGGGTGAGTGCAGGCACGTGGATGACTATTATAATGGGTGTCCAGTATAACAGGGTGAGGCTTAAGCATGACTGAGAGGGGCATGATCCTAACATGAGTCGAAGAGTGTGGTGCTGGAAAAGCACTGCCGGTCAGGCAGAATCCGAGAGGCAGGAGAGTCGACGTTTTGGGCATATGCTCATTGGCTGCTGCCTGACTGGCTGTGTTTTTCCAGCAACACACTCTTCAACTCTGTTCTCCAGCATCTGTGGTCCTCACTTTCTCCTAGTTGAACCTAACATGAGTATGGACAAGAATAATTGGAGAAAGTTGGTGGTTTGACGGGAAGGACAGAACGTGGCGGACTATCTTTTGAAAGTAGGGCCCGCCATTTTATCATGCCCTAACTCAGAACACCATGCTTCACTAATAGGGAACATACAGATTGAGGGGAGGGTCTTTGAGGGGGTAAGAGTTACTATATAATGCTCCATGAACTGACTAGTGACAAATCATGTGATAATGAGCTGACCGCATGAGACCAATCCTGAAGTGTGTTCTTCTCGCTATGGGGAAGATCACAAAACTCTATCGCTGGGAGGTGTCATGTCATTGAGATCCCGGCAGGGTTGAAAGTTGCAGTGACATTTGAGGTGCACTGTAGCCGTGGTAGTCTGAGACAGGGGTGGGGAGAGACCTGCAAAGAAAATGGTGAACTCTGTTATTTGTTTGCATCTGTCACCTTGTGTATATGGAACAGGAAAACCTCCACACTTTTCCTGGCACTGGTGCAGCTGGGCACCACTGCACTATGGGAGCACTTTCTATCATACTATGACATCTCCTGAGATTGGGTTAATATAGGCTGAACTGATACTCCTGCTCTGCCAGGAATATGCAGCTGTCTGGGTATCCTTCAAATATGGTACAAAGACTTTTGACCTTGAGAGATAATGGTGAGGGCATGGACTGGCAATCCTTTCTTGAGGGGGGATTAGGAAAGTCCCAGATTTGAGATTGCAAGTGATTACAAGTGTCTGAAGGGAGAATTATAACTCCAAATGTGAGAGCAGCACCCTTGCTCCCAAAGTTTTAATTTATTATTGCTAACTGCAGTCAATAGTTGGCAGCTGTAATTGCTTCTCCCAATTTTGTAAGGGAATGCTCCATCAAGCATTTCACTCCTTGGTATATTTGCAATTGTGAGGAAGCAAACAGTAACATTTTCGCTTTTACTTGGACATTACTGAGGTAGGAGGTGATTTAAATAATATCCAGGCCTGATCCATCATTCAACATGTAGTTGAAGAGGCCAGAACAGCACAGTGTGAGGAAGCACCTGAAAGTCACAGAGTAAACAAGTGACTGGGTTGGGTGACTGAGAATCAAGAAAGGATGACTGGGTAAGACAGAAGCAAAGACTTTGCACGCTCAGAACAATGTTCACTTTGATTTGCTTGTCTCACTGCCATTCTCATTGTAAGCAGCCTAGCAGAATCAGGAAGGTACACAATCAGTGTGAATGAAGACTTGATATGAGTAAGACAGAGCCCAAGTGATATACAGTGGAATCTCAATTATCCGGCATTCGATTATCTGAATTTCGAATTATCCAGCAAGATCACAAAGCCCCGATGCTTGGCTAAACTGTGTCATCTGGCATTCGGTTATCCGAACATTCGATTAACCGAATATTTGATTATCTGACAATATACTCCCTGCCCGTGTGGTCCGGATAATTGAGGTTCCTCTGTATCTGGAGATTTGGTTTAAAGTGTAATTTCAATGCAAAAGAGGTGCACTCAGTAAGGCTTATTGCAGAAAATAGAGTCTCCTGAGCAAGATGCAAGTGGGAGAGACTAGAAGGTATGGATCACGAGGCCACCTGCAGTGAGACTCGAGTGAGATCAAGAACCACAATGTGAGATAAAGGCAGGGAAAGCAGCTGATTGTTGAGTGGGATTTGTAAATTTTTAAAAAGTCTTTAAAGAAAAGTATGTGTTTAAACCTCTCATCTTAGTTTTCTTTTTCTTTTCTTGAAAAATATCTTAAGTATAAGATTGAAACTGGTAAAAACAATTACTCTGAAGTGTAAAGAGTTGGAATTTTAAAGTAATTATTTAATAAAATAGTGATGATGGGATGGGTGATGTATTCCTGCTGCAGTTTATGGGAACTGCTGGATACCAAGATGATCCAGGGCAAACACATCTATGTTAAGCTTTTGCTGCTTGAGAACCTTCAGATGTAACCTAGCATTTGTAAGAAATTTTTTTCCACACTACACCGAATTGAGGTAGTGCTTACTATTTTTTTTTCCCCCAGCACCCATGTGTGTGTGTGCAGGTGTGAGACACGAGGTGCACAAATCTTTATTCAAATTTCCACCACCAGGAAGAAAGGAAACACCCGAGTGGCCAGAGACAAGCAATGCCCTTCACATCAAAGGGCAATACTGTGTGATCAAACTGTGAGGGGGAGGGCAGAGATTAAATCAAAATAGAGTTGGAGGGGGAAATAATGCACTCCACTCCCTGCGGCGCCCACCTCTCCCTGAACAACTCCAGGGTGTTGATGGACACCCGGGCTCTAACGTAACCGCGGAAGAGGGGCAGGCAGTCGTCCCTAATGACCCCCTCTACGGCGCGCTGTTTATGGCCAGTTTGGCCAGGCCCAGGAGCAGACCCATGAGGAGGTCTTCAGACCTGCCCTCCCTCCTCTGTACTGGGTGCCCGAAGAGCAGGAGTGTGGGACTGAAGTGCAATCAAAAACAGAGAAGGAGGTTTTTGAGAAAATCAAAAAGGGAGAGCAAACACCCACACCCAATATATACATGGTCCACGGACTCCACAGCGCCACAGAACAAACAGTTGGGCTGGGAGGTCCGTGAACCACCGCAATCTGTGGTTGCAGGGGACCGCTGCGTGCAGCACCCTCCACCCCAGATCCCCGAAAGAAAGGGGGAGGACTCCCATGTAGAGAGCCCTCCACTGGGGATCCCCACCGCCCGGTGGCAAATGGGCACACCAAGGCGTGTCCGGACGGTGGATAAGGGAGAAGAGGTGGACAGTGTGCAGCAGCCCACCTTTTTGCGTCCTTATAAGGGACAAAAGTAAAATTCCGGACGCATCTCAGGTTGTGGGGCACAGGTTCCCGGGAGAAGTACCGGACCTTGGGGCCAATGTGATATTCCGTCCGGGCAGGGATCCCACCGCACACCTGAGCATCCTCCAATTGGTGCACTACGTCGGGTCCGAGCACCGCCGTTTTAAGTTGTCGGATGGCAGTGGCCACGTACCAGAGGTCTACCACTGCCCTGCTCGCTATGTCCTGTGGCAGCGTCCAGCCCAGGCCCCCACCACCCAGCACGTCCCCGACCCCTAGCATTTGTAAAAATAGATGGAATGAAGTAATCAAAGTTGACCAATCAATCTTGTTCTCCCCACAGAGGCTATAACTTGTCCAATCATCAACTCAGCTCAATCTATTCAGTGCTGAAGTCAGACAACTAATGAAATACACTTCCAATAACACTCCTGTGGAATTTTTGACTGGTTCTCAAGGATAGTTGAGCAAAATGTTAGAGTGTTAATTTAGTTTTAGTTTTGTACGCTGTCAGAGAAATTAGCCTAATAAAGCAGAGATCAGAAGACACAGATCGAAGTGAAATTAACAAACCGTTTATTAACACAGCGGTATCACGGAAGAGAAATTGACCCAGCTGAAACAGCACAGGCAGTCTGTCCAGGTATGCGAAACTCTCTTCCTGGAGCTGAGAATCAAACCAGTTTTTATAGGATTACAGTACAATGATGCAAATTCAAAATAGTGAAAATACAGTGGTCTTGATAGTCAAGTAATCAAGTTACGATGGTGATAATCGCAAAGCAGTTAACAGAGCAATGTCCTGAATGTAGATACAATGAAGCATCCTGGCAGCATTAATCAGTTCCTAATGGGACCAGGAGGTTCCAGCTCGCTTCGAGGGTAGGTGATAATGTCCCTTTTCTTGGCAGCAAGGTGTTTCTATTGTTGCTCTCCTGTGAGCATGGTATTCTGATGCCTCTCTATCTGACCTGTCCTTTGTGTGGCTTTGGTATCACTGGGATACGATACTGCCCTCAGGGCTTTGGGACAGCTGTGTTTATTGGGTCCAGGAAGGTTATTGTCAGTTTGTCTTGGGAAGTGTACTCCCTGGTCTGCGAGTGGCTGTGGTCATGTCTGGTTTCCCTTGTCAGCCTGCTTTGTGGGCTGCTAGAGCCAGTGTGTGTAGGCGGGCTCTTGGGCAAATGATGCAGCCATCAGGGTGTACAAGCAGCTGTAGGGAAGGTGACTGCGTGGCCTCAATGCAGGTCCTACTGTCCTTTTCTTGTGGTGGAGCAGCCTGTTGGGCAGCTTACACTTCCTCCATGGGAGAAAGTGAGGACTGCAAATGCTGGAGATGAGAGCTGAAAAATGTGTTGCTGGAAAAGCGCAGCAGGTCAGGCAGCATCAAGGGAACAGGAGAATCCTGAAGAAGGGCTTATGCATGAAACGTCGATTCTCCTGCTCCTTTGATGCTGCCTGACCTGCTGCGCTTTTCCAGCAACACATTTTTCAGCACTTCCTCCATGGGGTCAGGGAATACTGGAACCTTCGCCATTCTGGGGGTCTGCAGGACATAAGTAGTGGAGTGCAGTGCGACCTCCTGGGCTGCTGTGTCAGCTGAGGCATTCCCGACAGTGACAGGGTCAGTGGCAGGGGTATGGGCGGCACATTTGATAATCGCTAGGGTGGAGGGTAACAGGACTGCTTCCAAGAGGTTGGAGATTAGCACAGCGTGTTGCAGTGGCCTCCCTGCTGTATTGATGAACCCTCTCTGTTTCCAGAGTGAGCCAAAGTCGTGAACGACTCCAAAGGCATACCTGGAGTTAATGTAAATGTCGGCTGTGTGACCGTTTGCAATGATGCAAGCCCTACTGAGCGTGAACAGCTCTGCAGCCTGGGCGGATGTGCCATCTGATAGTGCAGCTGATTCTTGGATCAGCATACCCTGCCAGTGTGCAGTGGTCTGAGGGTCTGAAGGAGGACCCATCTGTGAAGAGTATGAGGTCAGGGTTGTCTATAGGTGTTTCAGAGAGGTCAGGGTGCGGGCTGATGACCTGCTCAACAAGGTCTAAACAGTCGTGGTTGTCCGTAATGGTGGTCTGAGTGAGTGGGAGCAGGGTGGCGGGGTTCAAGGCAGGGACACATTGTCGGGAAAGGTTGGCTTTGGACAGTAAAGCGACCTCATAGCCAGTTCTCTGGGTGGCAGTGAAAGGTTGGATTGCTGCTGAATTTAGCAACAGGGAGACCGAATGGGGAACCAAATGAGTGCATGGGTGATCCAGCAGGATGGGGGTGGCCTTCTTTGCTGCCACAGTTCTCAAACATGGCGGCATTCCCCTTACAACAGGCGGTAAGTGTACAGAGTGAAAAGCAACAGGGCGCCGGAGATCACTTTCTCATAGAGGTAGAGGGGCTGAGTGTTGACTGGGACCCCCAGGGCAGGGGCAGAGACTAGTCGCTGTTTTAATTCGGTGAATGCCTGTTCCATCTTTGGCGTTCACTGCACTTTGGCTGGCTGCTTTGGTGAGAATGCCTCCCGTAGGGGCTCGTCAGTGGCACAGTGGTCTGGGATCCAGTGCCTGCAATAATTCACCATTCCCAGGAAAGCCTGCAGCTGGGATCTTGTAGCTGCCGGGGGAAGCTGAGTGATGGCCGCAACTTATTCTTTGGATAGTGCCCTGAGGCTGTGTGAGAGTTTGTATCCCAAGTACTGTACTGTGTACTGGCAGAGTTGCATTTTTTCCATGGAGACCCTGTGTCCATCCTTTCGCCTGACAGCAGAACAATGCGACAGTGTCCTGCATACATGATTCAGCAGGGGTGTAGGCCAGTACCAAATCGTTCACATATTGGAGAAGGGTGCTATGGCACAGTAGGTGTAGGGTGGAGAGGCTGCGATGTACTGCAGTGGCATAGACATGTAGGGCTCTCCGTGTAACCCTGGGGAAGGCTGGCCCATGTGTACTGGCAGCCACCGTACGTAAAAGCGAAAAGGTACTGGCTCTCAGGGGACAATTTAATTGACAAAAAGGCTAAGCAGAGGTCGATCACAGAAAAAGGTGGTGGAAGCAGGGATGCTGGTGAGTATGACGTTATTGTCCGGGACCACTGGGGAGCCAGGAATCACAGTTGCATTGACAGTCCTCAAATCCTGGACAAAATGCCACTTGCCTGGCCTCCCGGGTTTTGAGATGGGTAGGATGGGTGTATTACAGGGACTGAACATAGGAACTAGGACACCCTGTTGTAAGAGGGAGTCAATCAGCGGCTTGATCTCTTCTAACGCTGCACGTGACAATGGGTATTGCTGTATAGATGGCAGGATGGCCCCCTGTTTGAGTGTCACTGTGTGTGGTGTGGCGGACATCACTTGGCCTGCATGGTTGGAGTGCTGTGCCCACAGTGATGCTGGAAGATCAGCGAGCAACAGGGGATTTTCGTAGGAGGGGGCCGCGCCTGGGGTTTGCATGGGAAAAGTGGCCTGGAGTGTTGCAGGAGCGCAGCGCACACAAAACTCATCCTGCCCAAGTTGGGCAACCTCTAACCAGGGGGCCTGACTGAGGGGTGTGAAGTGGAGGGATCACTATCATAACTGCATCATCATGAGGCCTAAATCCTTGCGGAGCCACGGGCTGTTGACAATGAAGGGAATATGTGGAACTGTTGCAGAACAGTGCAGCCCATTCTTTGTTGAGTTGCACTTTCTGCTCCAATCCCCTGTGGTCCCACAAAGTACAGGCCAACGAGTGCTAGTGGGGAGGGAGGTGCAGACGTGTGGGTGGCCCTAGAATCCACCAGAAGAGAAATGAGCTGCCTCCCCACCTCCACATCCTTCACTGGATTTTCGGACAGGGAGTTGGAGAGGCGTGTCAAGACCGCATGTAAAATCTCCCTCTCATAGCAGCCCTAGTTAATGCCTGGGACATGGGGGAAGGGATTGTTCATGGTGTAGGCAGTCTGCCCAGGCTGCCACTATGGGCTGGTGGGCTGCTGTCGTGCCTGTGGGGAGTAGGGGAGGGTTGAAGGGCCTGGGCGACCTTGCCTGGGCCCTAACCAGCACTGTCTAGCCCAATGTCCCAATTTCCCACAGTTCCTGCACTGTCCTTTTTGAATTCCCCTAGTTTGCTATACTGGTCTGGTGGTGTCCCTATACTGGTCTGGTTGCGTAATCCAGAGTAATGCCCCTGCCTGTTTTGGCTTGGTGAACAGCCCATTCCTGTCTAAAGTGTGGTTAAAGTGTTCCCCCCCCCCACCCCAGGTTGTCATTTGCCAAGTGAGATTGTGCAACTTGTAAATATGAGCATATGTAGGGAGCCTGCAGGTCACTAAGACCTGCACGGCAAGCTATTCATCCTGTGTAATGGAATACCTGCCAAGGTGTCCCAGACCTAAAGCGGGCAATGAAATGGGCAAGGGCTCGTCTGCTCTCTGCAGACACCAGGTAACAGCACCAAAATTGGCGTGCTGAATTGCACTGGTCTTTATTGCATCCTTTATGGTACCGTCCAGCCATTTTTCCCGGTCTGCAGCGGTGTCCCAGGGTTGGGTCAGGAAGTCAACAACAGGGCGAATGGTCGCCCAGTGGGTCCCATAAGTGAGTGTGCAATAGGGTCTGCACATCCTGAGGCAGACAGTTGTTGATAGAGGAAATTTGGAGTAGCCAATTGTAGAATAGGAGGAGTCGCTTCAATGGGTCCGGGGCATCTTGTAGCATGGCCTGGACCTCTACGAGGGTCCACGGCTTATCAAGGGGAAAGAGACCACTCATGATGTGGGGAAATTGGCAGTCGGGGCCCTGGTTTTTTAGAGCAGCAGTCGCGCTACGTGTGTGTCTGGAGTTATCATTTGTGGTGGGCAGCAGTGGTGATTTGGACTGCCAGGTGTATGCTGTCTCCTGCTGCGGGCTCCCTGTGGGCCGGGCGGTGACAACTGCAGCCACTTCATTCAGCAGTGGGTCCGGCTCTGGAGCCAGTAGGGGAAGTTTCAGGTATTGAGGGGAATAGGGCAGCGGGGCTCTCTGCCGTTGGGGGGTTATTGCGGCGGTCTTTCGCCTTAGGGGTCTGATGCTGCTTGGCAATGTCCCGAAACTTTGCAAGACACTGCAGCATGTAAGCAGTGTCCCAGGAGGGGTTCCCCTGCCCTCCTGTAATGGTTGTGGTCCAGTAATCAATCTTATCCAATTTAAAGGACTCCATATGGCCAATTTCCTTGGGACCAGGTGTAAAGGTCTCCAGTAAAGGGGATAACATAACGGCTGTCACCTGTCTCTTCTTAGCACTGTGTCTGCCGCTGACCCAGGTGTAACAAGAGCATCTCTTATCTTGGCCTTGAATGTCACGTATTTACCATGATTCTTCATGTGGTCTTATTCATCTTTGGCCCTAGGCGGTTCTCACCACGTGGTTGGGGTTGCCCAGCACCCACAGATGGCACTTCCTGGCAGAGGGTGGATTTTCATGCCTCCATGGCGTACTGGACGTCCTGGGTTGAGTGCTAAGTGCTGCACTTCAAGGAAAGACAGAGAGAGTGCTCACAGAAACACCCAGGCAGTAAGTTATTGACAGAACAAGCAATAAAAGGGCAATTGAACAAGTAATCGCTGACCGCAGTGTAAACAACCACTTATCCGCTGGATAAACACACTTAGAGAGATACCTGAAACTGATAAAATAAGCACTCAGTAACCGCAAGACAAACAGACACACCCAAAACAAGCACTCAAAAGCCAACTGACAGAAAACATTGGAGAGATGGGACCCCCGTCAATTACCTTTGAGCTGAAGATCTCTTAGGATTGAAGCGAAAAATTTAACTGGCAATCTCTCCTTCTTTCTTGCCAGGCTTCTGTTGCTCATCCGTCTTTCCCCTGGCTGGATCAGGATCGCGGCACAATCCCTGGCTCAAGATGGATCACATGTCACCCAAATTGGTTAAAATTTAGTTGATCAATTTAGGAGCTTAACCGTTTACCTTATCAGGCCGAGTGCGTGGTTGCTCGACACTGAATTGCCGTGGTAGTTAGATTAGAATTGTGGCTCCCCTCCTCAGCCATCCAGCTTTTTGCTCCAGGTCTGACCTGCTGGGGCAGGGCTAGCCACCAGGTCTGCATTGGGCTACATTTACATCCAATAAAGCAGAGATCACAAAACACAGATCGAAGTGAAATTAACAAACCGTTTATTAACACAGCGGTATCACGGAAGAGAAATTGACCCAGCTGAAACAGCACAGGCAGTCTGTCCAGGTAGGCAAAACTCTCTTCCCGGAGCTGAGAATCAAACCAGTTTTTAGAGGAATACAGTACAATGATGCTAATTAAAATAGTGAAAATACAGTGGTCTTGATAGTCAAGTAATCAAGTTACGATGGTGATAATCGCAAAGCAGTTAACAGAGCAATGTCCTGAATGTAGGTACAATGAAGCATTAATCAGTTCCCAATGGGACCAGGAGGTTCCAGCTCACTTTGAGGGTAGGTGATAATGTCCCTTTTCTTGGCAGCAAGGTGTTTCTATTGTTGCTCTCCTGTGAGCATGATATTCTGGTGCCTCTCTGTCTGACTTGTCCTTTGTGTGGCTTTGGTATCACTGGGATATGAGACTGCCCTCAGGGCTTTGGGACAGCTGTGTTTATTGGGTCCAGGAAGCTTATTGTCAGTTTGTCTTGGGAAGTGTATTCCCTGGTCTGCGAGTGGCTGTGGTCATGTCTGGTTTCCCTTGTCAGCCTGTCTGGTCAAGCTGAGGCATTCTGGGAGTTCCTTGTATGGTTTGGACAGGCTTAATTTTCTGTGTTCTGTGTGGCCATGCTGTGGTAGGCAGGGTGGCAGATCTTTTCCCACATACACACACTTACAATGTCTACCTGTTATTTGCTTTCGTATTGATCCATATTCTCAGTAGCAAAGGAACCACTGTACTGCTTTGCATGCTTCATCATGTAATATTCTTATTCTTATAATCTTCATTTTTTGTAGTTAATTATCCACCTTTTTTTTCAAATAAGGCAAGTTAATATTTCTGTAGGTGTTTTTACTGAGTGTCTCTGCCATGGGATATATTTTTAACTTGCTGCCTGGACCTGAAACAAAAGTTGCCGATCCCTTGTCCCTCACAGAGAATATCCAATTCCATTCTTCATACAACATACATCAGTGACCAGTGGGAAATCCATCCTCCTATCTTCACCATGTGGAAAAATGACCTTCTGATCTGCTCTGGTACTGCAATTACATTACAACATATATCGTTTTCTTACTTGAAATTATCCAGCCTGCACAAACAATTTAGATTAGATTCCCTACAGTGTGAAAACAGGCCCTTCGGCCCAACAAGTCCACACCGACCCTCTGAAGAGTAACCCACTAAGACCCATTTCCCTCTGACTAATGCACCTAACACTATGGGCAATTTACCATGGCCAATCCACCTGACCTGCACATCTTTGGACTGTGGGAGGAAGCCGGAACACTTGGAGGAAACCCACACAGACACAGGGAGAATGTGCAAACTCCACACAGACAGTCATCCAAGGCTGGAATCAAACCTGGGACCCTAGTGCTGTGAGGCAGCAGTGCTAACCACTGAGCCACTGTGCCACCCTTACAATGTGTGTTCAATCTTCTGCTTGACTTTCAGAACAATAGCCTGAAATTTTCCTTACTTTAAAACTAGAAGTGCACCTTCCATCTCATCTATGGTGAACACAAGTAGACTGTACTGACTTCATGGTACTCGTGGTTTTCAAATCTAGACATGCATTTTATTGGGGTAAGATATAAAGCCAATGTAATGTAGATTATTTTCCCCACCATCATAGATTATCTTCAAAAATGATTGGGGTGTTTTTCATGTAACCCCACAAATTGTGGTATTTTGTATAGACAGCAGTGAATTGCTAATTTACATAAAGAGGAGTATGCAGACCTGTGGAGTGCTTTGGAGTGGCAGTTTGTGAATTGCTCTCTGGGCAAGCTGACATGGACAATTCGGAGCCAAAGGTCTTCATCTAATTTGCAGTAATTCTAGTTGATTCATTGATACTTGCCTGAAGATTAATGCTTTCCTAAAGTCTCTACTCAAAGACAAACTTAGGTCACATAGTAAGCAAGCTTTGAGTCTAATATATGTGTTAAGGAAGACCACAATTATTCCTCCCTAAATAAGCCCTAACAATTTTCATGATCATGCTACCAAAGTGGTAGAGGAGTCGTTACAGCCTACAAGCTGTATGGTATTTTATAAAGAACTGAAGTGATAATTTAAACCATTTAAACTTAAATGCCTACAACAATCAGAATCCATTTGCCAACCAAGCAGGGCTCGCTTCTAATACATTATCAATGTTGTTTTCCCTTTACTTTAGTATTTCTTATGAACTGTGTTGATTATAACAATAAGATCAAGACAAGAAACTTTGTGAAAATGGCTTTTTTTCAGTAATAATCAAGTTTTATACTACGAAGTAAATAGTTATTCATTTTTTTTCTCATCTGTTAAAGTAGATAATCCAACAATTGTGTGTTGCTCAAGATCTGAAAAGAGTTCCACCATTTAAGAGCAGATAATTCTGTGGATCTTTGTTTGAAACTCTATTGACCTCAGCATTTTTGCTGAATGAATTTGCATGGTTTACTCATAATGATGCTTGGTAATTATTATTGATTGCATAGATATGTAGATGAGCAAATGATATTCTTAAAAAGTAGTTCTTTCTTAATGATGTACTAATGAGGTATCAGTAAATCCTTTAGTTGGTCATCTGTACTGATGAGAAGCCTTTTCTAAATGATAACTATGTAAATTCAGCATGGTATAAATAAATGAAAATGAAACTGTAATTATTAACCTTTATTAGATACCTTAAATATATACTTTCTGTAAACATTACACTGTAAGTGACAAGTAGGTTGCTCTTCAGCTGTTAATCATATGTAAATTACCTTCAAAATAAACTTGAAAATGATCCATGATTAGGAATGATACAGTAATTCTGGACAGGCAGGTAGTACTGAGGAAGTGGGGAGGCTGCAGAAGGATCTAGACAGTTTGGGAGAGTGGTCCAGGAAATGACTGATGAAGTTCAATGTGAGCAAATGCGAGGTCTTGCACTTTGGAAAAAAGAATACAAGCATGGACTACTTTCTAAATGGTGAGAAAATTCATAAAGCCAAAGTACAAAGGGATCTGGGAATGCTAGTCGAGGATTCTCTAAAGGTAAACATGCAGGTTGAATCCGTGATTAAGAAAGCAAATGCAATGTTGTCATTTATCTCAAGAAGGTTGGAATATAAAAGCAGCGATGTGCTACTGAGACTTTATAAAGCTCTGGTTAGGCCCCATTTGGAGTACTGTGTCCAGTTTTGGGCCCTACACCTCAGGAAGGACATACTGGCACTGGAGCGTGTCCAGCGGAGATTCATACGGATGATCCCCTGGAATGGTAGGTCTAACATACGAGGAACGGCTGAGGATCCTGGGATTGTACTCATTGGAGTTTAGAAGATTAAGGGGAGATCTAATAGAAACTTACAAGATAATACATGGCTTGGAAAGGGTGGACGCTAAGAAATTGTTTCCGTTAGGCGAGGAGACTAGGACCCGTGGGCACAGCCTTAGAATTAGAGGGGGTAAATTCAGAACAGAAATGCGGTGACATTTCTTCAGCCAGAGAGTGGTGGGCCTGTGGAATTCATTGCCACAGAGTGTCGTGGAGGCCGGGATGCTAAATGTCTTCAAGGCAGAGATTGATAAATTCTTGATGTCACAAGGAATTAAGGGCTACGGGGAGAATGCGGGTAAGTGGAGCTGAAATGCCCATTAGCCATGATTAGATAGTGGAGTGGACTCGATGGGCCGAATGGCCTTACTTCCACTCCTATATCTTATGGTCTTATGGTCTTATAATAATTCAGACTGTGTAACAGATATACATATAAAAATATCAATATATATTTTCTGACAGAATATTTTAAAATATTAATCAAGCAATAAAGGAGCTGAATACGTTTTTTATATTTTGGAACTGATTCTTGACACAATTTCACAGTATAGCTTTAAAATTCAGTACTGTGGAAATTATCCTACTTATATAGTGCAGCAGATTGCACAGTAGTTGCCAGAACACAGACTTTCATTGTGATGTTAACTTCCTCAGGGATGCAGAAGAACATTGAAGCTAAAAGCACTTTAATGTGCTATTCAGAAGATTGAGCTGTCAGAAGACTTGCCACCTTCAATTCTGGTGGCGGAAATGTTTATAAAGCTAACGGGAAGAGAAAGGCATATTGTTGGTGGAAGTGTCCACTGAAACGTAAAGGAAGACTTTGACTTGCCCTAGTCTGATTGGCAGCATCCACCCACATCGACAGCCTACAACTAGTCTCAGAGAATCCATTTCATGGGACACTGGTACCAATACTAAGACAGAAAGGAGCTGTACCACTGTACCATTTTGGGACTACAGTGTAGAGCAGCTAAATGGAGCTATCATTATCACTTTGAACTAGTAAAGAGGAGGCAAGGACTGCTGCAAAGAACATTAGTCTGAAGATAGAATACTAGAAGATTGGGAGAAATTAGGAAATTATAAATCAGTAAATTAAATGCCTAGGTAATAACTTAAGTAAAAATAAGCAGAGCAGTTCAGGGCAAATCGAGAATATACTAATGTTAGGACAGCATTAGTGACTAAAAAAGTGAAATTTAAATGCTCTCCATCTGAATATATGAAACATTCCAAAAGAGTAGATGAATTAATAGCATAAGTACAATTCTAGTGATTGAATAACCATTGCATACATGTGTTAGAATTGTTAACTGATTTAAATCACAGCACACAACATCAGCAGAGATTGAGAAAATATTTTTAAAAAACTTTTCTCAATGTGTTACGGCACTGTTTAAAGTTGGAAAAGTATTGAAATGCACCACACCAATTACATAATGCTGGTCAACATAAAGGCCAGCTTATCTTTGCAGAACAGACTCCTGTGATGAATCACTGCATTAAGGACACATCTGCATGACAATACAGAATTAAATTATGATATTTGAATGTATCAAAACATACCTTTCAGAATGTTCCTGTCTCCCCAGCAGGCTTTCCTTTGTGGCTATGAATTCTCCAAGGTTGTGTGGTTTTGTTGAGGTCTTCCAAAAAATGCACAAACAAATAAAAGTATGTAAGGAAGAAATTCAATTTTCCCTCATTCTTCACAACATGGACATGACCTCAGAAGGCTTTCCTGACTCAAAAGAAGGTCAAATCAAAATGACTTGGGGGTTGGGAGGGCAGACAAAAATCATTTATCCCAGCAAAGAGAAAAATGTAAATGATAATGTTTATAACAAAGGATCCCAGCTTGGCAACTCGATTAGTGGAAAATGATCAGATAGGAGGAATAGGCTGGGGCTACTTTCCATGGATTGTCAGAGCCTAAGGTCAACAAGCTAGCACCTGCAAGAGCCTACTGAGAATATTGTTCCCATGGGACTGAGAGAATCAAGCAAATATGGTTGGAAGTAGCTCAGGAGGTGCATGTGAAGTCCAAGAGAATAGAAACAATGCCAGAGGATGTTCAGTTGCCCCATCATGGCTAGTAAGGTGAGTGCCAGGCTATGTTCCATGTGTCAATACAGCACATTCATTTTGCACATCCCTACTGACAGAAGGTATCCCAGAATGTCCATTTTCAGCATCCCAAGGGTTTTTATCAATATCCACTCTGTTGTGCTCATGGCTTAAGCATTTTCTTGGTATCAGTGGTTAGACTCCTTACAGCTACCATCAGCCCATGCCCACAGAGGGTAGGCCTTGTCAACAAGGTACTATCTGATGACACAGCTTGGGGATATGAGTTTTCTGTGGAAAACCCATTTGGATTGAAGAAGTTTACTGGTTTATCTAGTTTTGTCTTTATTGCTGCATGTCTATAACTGTTAGTCACCATGGCAATCTAGCGAAAGCTGCAGATCTGAGGGCCCTCTCATTCTGCCAGACCTCATCACTTATAAACTGGTTGGTATTGAGTGACAGCCCTGACAAACATGACATCTGCTGCCTGGAAGGTACCCTTTTGTTAAAGCAGGATGTTAGGAGCTGGAGGCAAAGAAATTCAAAGATGTGTTAACCTTGACCACTATTGGCAGTGGATGCTAAACTAGTCTGCTCTCCAGCGAGTCTTCACCGGGATGCTGCAAATATCAACAGTGCCTCATCATGAAAATCTGAGATACTATTACTTGGTCATATCTGAAAAGTTAAACTACTGTGTACCCCTGCTGGAGGTATCATCTGCCTTAAGCTAATCTCAGTGTTCATCCCTTGTGGCCTGCAGAGTAACAAATGATTGCTTCTGATCTTCTTGCCTTACTGCTGATAGCATTGCTGGTCTGAGGCTGCAAGGAAAACTGAATTAGTGAATCCCCTGCTACTCTTTAACAGCTGGGAGCAGGAACTGCAAATCAAAGTTTTAAAAGATCTAAAGCAATAGACATTACCTCCAGAGTATTGGAAATCATCTCAGTACATAGAAAGCACTCTTTCAGAAGCAATTTTATGAACAAAGACCTTTGACCTTGGCAAAGAAGCAGTTGACATATCTCCTATTTTAAAATGTTCCGAGCCTATCAATTACTCAGCCTGCCAATCATTGATTTTCTTTCTTGCCTTTTACAACTGGGCAAGTTCCAGGAAGTTGGGGAACCCATCTTGCAATCAGTTACAGCCAAAATCCACTGTTAAAGATACACGCAATTTTACATCAGCAAATAGCAATCCTGTTGGTATGATAGTGATGTTGCACACACTTGTGAAGAGCTCCAGTTAAACATGGAAGTCAATCAGCTTCCCAACGCACTGACGTCTTTTAAAAAAAAATCAAAGAACTGTGGATGCTGGAAATCAGAAAGAGAAGCAGAATTTGCTGGGAAAACTCAGCAGATCTGGCAGCATCTTGGGAGGGGAAGAAGAGGTAACATTTTGGATCCAGTGACCCTTCTTCAGAAGCCCCAGAACACAAACATTTTTCCTGATTTTTAATGTCCCATATGTGACCAAGGAGTTTTTAATGCAGTGACTGTTAATGACTGGGAACTTGATACTCATGAAGATGGTGAAAGCAGAAGCAATCAGTGATTCCAAAAGGAAATTGGATGAGCTCCTTGAAGAAAATGAACTTGCAGTGTCGGGGGATCAAGCAAGGCAATGTCACTGACAGAATTGCATCATGGAGAGTCAGCATGGATTATATGGCCTCCTTTTGTGCTATAAAGGACTGTCTGGCATGTACCAATGCACCAATACCCATCTACTCTCAGAGATTAACGTTCCAAACATTGAGTTTGTCTTTGTGCTGGAAAACACACATGATCTGAAAAAAGTGGGGAACTGAGGATGTAATGAGAATGAGAAACCTAAAGAAACTAATGTGCATGCATCCAAAATACTTAATGAATCTAGTATAATGCAAATTAATAGTTACAGTGAAGGCATGCATGTGCCTATAAAACATTGAATTATGAATTGAAAATTAATATCTGCATTTATTACAATTTCATGCAAATAATGGTTTAATCTGACAAGATGATGAGAATAAATAGTGTACCCTTGATCTATATGACTTATCAAACAAGTAAATTTCCATACTGTGCCTGTAACATGTCAGCATTTATCAGGTAGCAGTGAAAAATCTTGCATAGTCAAACAGAAACCTCATGATTTGTTTAGAATGGCTTATGACCGTCACATTCAAACACTGTTTCATTTGCTTTGTTCAATAAAACCATAAAAATTCATTTATGCTGCTTGATGCCCATTAAAAAAAAAACTGTGCCATTTCATCCAGGCACGTCAAAAGAGGATACACAGCCAACTCTGACACTGGGAGTTCTGTCAAAGCAGTACAGTTAATCTTGGTACTTATGGCTGACTGAGAAATGTAAGACGTTGCAACTGAAAATGATTGTAGAATGGCTGTGAATCAAGTGCTAGTACTAGACTGGAGTGAATCATCCATTTGACGTCCAAGTTGCCAATATTGAGAGAAAGAAATTAGTCGCAAGGTAGAAATGTTTCATCTGGAAGAGAATTTAGACATTACAAACTTAGACATTATCCATCAAAATACTCAGACTTCAAGAACGTCTGACTCAAACATGCTTTGAAGGTAACCAAGATTGGATTTTGAAGGCAGATTAAGAGATAGAATTTCAACAAAATGAAAAAATATATATATTTAACTTCTGGGATGCAATGTAAATAAAAGTGTTAGAAGCCATCTAAAATTGTATAAGTATTACTGTTATCATCTAATACAGTCTGAAAGATTGCCTGAGGCCTAATGCAACAAGGGAACAGGATATATTAATTAAGGGATAATTTGTTTTATAAATGTGGAAGCCAGTGACCAGTGGGATGTGAGTTTTATGGAGTGCGGTTGATGAAATCAAACTGTAACTTAAAATGGGGACCTGAATTTTGTTAAAGAACAGTTACCTTCTAATGTATAACATTGGTAGCACATGATGTTTGAATCTAAATGTAAAGTTTCAGGATATGATTACCCACCCCTGATTTTTGAAAATGAGCCTTATCGCCAGTAGAAGAATGAAGGTACACTGTGAACCGGGGTGACCTCTTTACCAAAGACTTAGGATTTTCATTGCCATATTGAGGCAAGATAAGGAGCAAAGTTTTTGTCAGAATTGGAGCTTGATGATTGAAACATGGATGAAGATTTGGACAAATTGTTAACTTTTATAGATACAATTAATCAATAAGATGATTTATTGACTCCTTATGAGGCATGGTTAGATTTTGGCAAATTTGGCAAGGACATTACAATGGAAGAGTACATAGTAGAATTCAGTAGATTGTGTGCAAGACTGCAGACTTTTCCTGTAGAAACTCCCCAATCTGTGATGACATTTAAGTTATTCAACCCTATAAAAAATATAGTCGATTCGGCTATGACACAGTAGTTCAGTTCTCATACAATCCCGTGCTCTCAGAAAATCGTGTCATCCCAGCACCGTTTAAACTAATGGGGCTGGAATTGCATTTGCACCAATATGTGCTTTAAAAGTTCATGCTTTAGGGACAGTGTCCCCAGTTCTTTAATCGCGTTATCATGAATTCATATTAACAAAACATGCATTAAAGGAGAACGAACTGTATATCAAATGTGGACAGACTGCTAGTTTTGATGGAAGCCAAATTTGTGGACAAATGTGCACTGCTGGAGCAACTGTTAGAAATACTAAAATAATTCTTTGGAAAACATTATAATGAAATAATGAACTGTAGATGCTGGAGATTTGAAACAAAAGCCAAAACTGCTGGAGAAACTCAGCAGGTCTCGCAGCATCTGTGAGGAGAAAACAGAGTTAAGGTTTCAAGTTCACTGATGAAGGAACTGATGAAGAGTCATATTGGACTTGAAATGTTAGCTCTGTTTTCTCTCTATCGATGCTGCCAGATGTGCTGAGTTTCTCCAGCAATTTCTGTTTTTGACCTTTGAAACCATGCCTTTCCAGTAGCATTTGTAGTACAAAGTGGGCATTCAGGAATACAAGAGAAAATAAAGGAAATAATATTAACAAATTGGTGAGATGTCTCGATACAGATTGCAGGAGAACTATAATAGAAATGAGGACAGATATATCATCAATAATTTTGAGAAGCAAAGAGAATTTGGGATTTACAATAAGCAAATGAACCCTAGAAATGCTCAGGGTGTATTTGGTCAATGTTTCAATTCAAAGTACCACTACCCCATGAATTGTCCCAAATAATATAAAAAAGTACTCAAAACTAAATATGAAACAAGATTCAGAGGGTAGGAATATGGAGATGCAGATCAAAGACAGCTTTCAGCCAAATGATGAATGTCTTAGTGGCAGAACCTTTCAATTGTGCAGTCTATAACAGTGTGTATGTGTCTACAGTGCGTGGGATAGACTGGCTAAACTGCTAGCTAGACTCTGTGAGTAATATGACCTGGGACAAAGTTTCACCAGTTTTAGATTTGGGGATGACAACACACTAAAATCTTTTTTTAAATAGCGGGAATCAATGATTTTATTAGAATGGATGCAGTTTACAGTGAAAATACTCATTTTTCTTTTATTTGTTAATGGGATATTGACATTTGTGGTTTGGCCAGCATTTATTGTCCGGCCCTAATGACCCAAAGGGCAGTTGAGTCAGCTGCATTACTGAATTACCGTTGTGTCACATACAGGCCAAACCAGGTAAGGATGGCAGATTGTTTTCCGCTAAAGGACATCAGTGAATAAGCCAGGGTTTTGCAGCAATTGATACTGGTCACAAGATCACCATTTGGTTATCTTTTTAATTGAATTCAGGTTTCACCATAGTGGCATTTGAACCCCAGAACATTAACGTGGGCCTCTGGATTGCTAGCATTGCTAGGTTCCCTTAATTAAGTAGGCCATCAATGAAGGAAGCACAACTAAAACTGGATGTGGAAAATTACAAATCTATGTTATTTGGAAAATGTATGAATTTGCGATTCACACCATTGGGACACTATTGTATGGAACTTTAATGAAATACAACCTCTCCACCCAAGAAAGTAAAGAAATATTATTGCCATGAGAAGGTGGGAACTTAGAAGACACAAAGTCAATTGCGTTAAACTTACAAAGGCAATTTGCCCAACTGAGCTCTAAAAGGTTAAAAATTTTAACAAATGATGCAGGAATAAGGATTGAGGAATACAATAAGCTCATAGAAGAGCTAAGTGATAGATGTAAGATTTGTAAGGCCAAGGTTATGGACAAGGACAAGTTTATGGCCATGGATTTAAAGGTTTCGGATAAAGGAAAAAATACATTTTCAATTTACATCTTGTCCATTTGCCAACTAGATTATGTCAGTCAACAATGCGTTCTAAAGATAAGTTAAAAATTGTGGAGAACGTAATGGAAAAGTTTAAAGACCAGATTTGGCCTGCTGTCAGACTTTCTCACTGATAATGGGGGGAGGGGTTGAATTCAGAGATATATGAACGAATATGCACGTAATAGTTATGAATAGCCCTTTTAGCAATGGTGCATGTGAAAGGCTTGGGAACATGACTACAAAGATGGAAGGCAGATAAACAGTGTAAGTTCAAACAGTGGGTGAAGGAGTGAACATCCCTAAGAAAAGGATCAAACACCGCTATGACGATAATCAAAAATGGCCTTTAGTAACAGTCTTTACTGAGGAGAAGGATGTCTTAGTATTGAATCCTTAAGAAGTTGAGGACAAGTTAAGTACTTGTATTACAGAAGAAAAGGAAATTTTAATAAGTTCATTAGGTTAAAGGAATACAAAGCATTAAGATCGGACAAGATATCTCCAAGGATCCTAAGGGAGATAAGTAAACAAATTACCAAGGTCCCAGGTTTTCCCCTGTTTTGGAAAGATGGTCCTTCATTTTGATTTCCCAGTGCAAGCACGATTGGAAATTATTGCTGCTTATAAGTTCTGCTCTTTTAGTTTTAACAAGGACTACCAATTACTTTGACAATGATAAAAATGTTTCTTTCTTCACAATATCTCAATGTAATTAGTTGTGGATTACACTATTATGATCAGTTCTGAATTAATTTTGATTAATTTTCAATGTAAAAGTAACAGAATTTTGTACATTACTTATATAACACAATAGGATGTTGTGGAAAGATAATACAAATGTTAATCAGTGTCATTAGTGCCTCCAAGCATGTTCAAAAGGATATAGGATGAAAACTTCTGTCATGTAATTCTTCAGGCTTGAGGGATTTGCAACTTGCAACCTGCCCACATTGATTCCATTGGAAGCAGATAACATATACATTTTGTACTGCCTCCTTATTTGAATGATTATTGTGTGTATCCAAGCATGACCTGTGATGCTGGCTAGTTACACAGACAACAGATGGCCCAACAGCAAGCAAGGCTAACACATGTACCAACTAGTCTCCATCTTGTAAAGGCAGTTTTTTTTCACTGATAGATCACATTGTCGAACTGAAGTCTGCTAAAGTAAAACATGTTTGAAGTCTGAAAGTGAACAAAATTGTAGCATCATCTCAGGGAAAAGGATTCAAGATTTGTTGATACCGTACTGGAAACACAGAGGTTGACTCAAGGATAGAGATGATCTCAAGGATAGAGGTGATCTTTCCATGGGGTCCAGAATATCCTCATATCAGACATCTAACAAATGTTTTAAGCTCAGTGCCTGGCTTTGAGAACTGGCATCATACCTGTTGTCAAGGTCAATGCCACTTTCACATCAATTTTCATACCCAATGGACCACCAACCTTTCATGCTGCTCAATGCATCACCTTACGCTTCCCTTTCACTCACTCAACCTTACACCCTAACACCAAAGACTCATACCTAATATTCACATACTACTTCATACATAGGTAGACCTTGCATAGATGCGAGCCTTACACCTCCTTCTTTTTGCCTCTAAGCCAGCTATTCTGTTATGGCAGGAGCATTGGCCCAAATATAGTGCCATGCAATTATTGTCATTCTGCCCTGTCTCTTGAAAGCGAAGAACATACATATTAGGAGGGAGACCCACAGAGCTATGAGTATTTGTTACATCAGCATCTTCTCCGTTCATTAGAGATGATTGTGATGAGAATCACATGGCTGGCCATGACAGAGACTGTAGCATCCAGAATTTTTCAGACCATTGAGGATGACAGTAACTTATTGTTGCTTCTCAACTCCCTCCCCAGTCTCATCTTTAAATGTGACAGGAAGTGAAAGCTGCAGGTGATGTGATCACAGACCTCCTGTTTTCCTTCTAATTCCTTACTTAACTCTATTTGTCCCCCTACTCTCCTCTTCAGCTCTTGCACTTTCAGATGCCCAAGAGGTGTGCCTGACCACATGCAACACATACATAGAAGAGAAAGAGACGTGGCATCCTTTCACGAGATGTTACAGCAGAATTCTCTCTGCTGACCCATAGAAATGTAAAAGATTCACAGTAATACACTTAAACAGAGCTGGAGAGTTCTGCTTTGTAACTCATTTATTCAGAAAGAAGTGAGACAGAAAACAGGAGATTGTTAGCTGTGATGGGGAAGGTGTTAGAATTGATCAGTAAGGAGGTTATAATTGAGACTCTGAAAAACTCAAGACAATTGGGAAGAGTCAGCATGGTTTCAGGAAATAGAAATTGTGTTTAACCAAATTATAGGCATTATCAGGACATAGGAACAGGACTAGGCCATTGGCCTCTTGAGCCTGTTTTGTCATTCAATGAGTTAATGGCTAATCTGTAGCCGAATTCCATTTAATTACCTTTGGCTCATCACCCTTAATATCTTTGCTTAACAAAAAAAACTCACACTTAAAATGAAAAACTGATCTAGCATCAACTGCCATTTGTGGATGAGAGTTTGTGTGTAGAAGTGCTTCCACCTCTCTTTCATCGTCAGGCCTTAATTATTAGACTATGTCCTTAGTTCTAGAATCCCCAACCAATGGAAATAGGTTGTCTTTATCACCGTTGACCTTTCCTCTTCACAGTATATCTTAAAACTTTTGATCAGATCAACTCTTAGCCATCTAAATTCAAGATAGAACAAGCCAAATTTGTCTAATCTCTCCTCATACCTTAACCTTGACTTTTGGCTCTGATTCTCCAGCATCTACAGTCCTCATTTTCTCCTAGTTGCTTAACCTTGAAGTCCAGGTATCATTCTTGTAAACCTATGTTGTACTCCCTCCAACCCCAGTCTCTCCTTCCTAAGATGTAGTGCCCAGATCTGCTCACAGTACTCCACGTGGGGTCTAATAAACATTTTGTATAGCTACAGTATAACTTCTCCATCCTTATACTCCACCCTTCTAGATATTAAGGCCAGCATTCCATTAGCTTTCTTGATTATTTTCTGCACCTGTTTGTGGTATTTCAAAGATTTATGCACTTCAGCCGTCCCTTGGGCATCCACTTAATGCCATCTTGAAAGTACCCTGATCTATTTTTTGGAGGTCCAAAATGGATAACCTCACGCTTGCTTACATTGAAACTCATCTGCCACAGTTTTGCCTCCTAGTCTATCAATACCCTTTGTACTTTTATGCTATCTTCAATATTGTCTATAACGCCACCACAATCCTTTGGAAAAGTACTACGCACTGTGGAAAAGGGAGAGCCTGTTGATGCAGTACAGACAGATGTCACTCAGTGAATTGGATTTACTGTAAACACTGGAAAGTGATCAGAGCTGTAAAACATGTGAGGGCTGGTGATGTTGGAGTACCTGTTATCTTGCTGTTAACATGTCAGAAAGATGGGCGCCTCTCCCAGCCCAGGACCAATTGAATCACTGAAGTAGCTCTTGCCTTTTCTTGTTATTGCTGGCATTTTACTGCCAAAGGCAGCACCGTCCAGTATGTGGAGAGGTCACGACATAAACCTTCCTGTGGGTTTGGAGGGGGAGCAGGATCTAATATTTGGGTACTCAGTGGCTCAAAAGGAGTCACTCAATTCCCTATCACTTCACATTCAACAACACCAAACTGCCCTCCTTAGTAAACCTGCTTAGACTGGTCACAGTGTGCCAAGACTCGCTTGTCTGGTTAAAAGAGTTGCCCTGTTTGATGGATTGTTGTAGCTACACTCCCAGTGACACTGAACGACCGCTTAGATTCACAGATTCATACAGCACAGAAACAGACCCTTTGGCTCAACTCGTCTGTGCTGACCAGACATCCCAATCAGACCTAGTTCCATTTTGTCAGCATTTGGCCCAATTCCTCTAAACCCTTCCTATTCATATACCCATCCAGATGCCTTTTAAATATTGTGATTATACCAGCTTCCACCACTTCCTCTGGCAGTTCGTTCCATACACGCACCACCCTCCAGCCGTCTGATTGCTTGGTAGCTCTTGACGTCAAGACATCATTCTTTAAAGGGACGAGAACTTTGTCGGCAATCAATTAGTTGCCTGATTCCTGAAAAATGTGCCATGCCTTTCCTCCAAATGGCAGAAGCAGGATTGCGCCCAGCTTTCTGCCTCCTTGTCAGGACTCTGGCCATGCCAATAAGGTACAGTCCAGCTTCTTAGTGCTGCCCAGGAAGCTCAGACCAAAGTTCCATGATTCCTGCCTATTGCCAGGAAAGTCCAGCCTGCTGCTGTACAGGCACAGACTGCTGTCATCCTGACTGTGGTTCTCAATTCTCACAAGGGCATGAACGTAACAAGCTGTCTTCCATCAGATTGCCAGGAGAAATGGCAGATGCTCCCTAGAGCATAAACCTGCTATCCTTTCTCAGAATGGTAATAGTTAGCTCACCGGTGCCTGTGTTGTTTCCATATAGACAGGCAATACACACTGCTGCTACACTATCCAAGCTTGTGCAGTCTCACACTGGACTCTTAAGGTCAGAGCTACTCAAAGCAATCCTGCCAGCCATCTGTGGCATCCACCAGTGAAAGTCAGCGACTTTCACAGGAGGTGGCACTGGGTCAGAGCATGAAAATGTACGAAAGCATCCACAAAAGTGGCACCGTTGAAATGTACATGTATGAGTTGTTTCATCTTGTTTGTATGACTGGAACTGTTTGCAGTTCAAGCTGATCTACAGAGGTTTCTGTTAGTGAATTTTATTGTTGGAGGGTGGCTTAAGGGCACGGTGATGTGATGTAGAGGTGACAAATGCCGGATTGGTGTTGGAAGCTGCACCATTGAACTTTGGGCCTGATAGTCTGCTCTCTGACAACGTGCTCACCTGAATGCTGTCCATGATACCTCCTCCCTGCGTTCTCCTATCACTTCCACTGCAGACCTTTCCTCTCTACATTCTCTGCTCTAGTTTATGGTCATCTCAAAGACCAACGTGGTGAGAAAGATCTCCTTTCCAGCCTGGGGCCAATTTAGTAACTTAAGTGGCCAATAAAGATCCTTTTTCTGTCGTAGATGGTAATTTAGTGGCAACGGCTTGACCCTCCACTTTATTGAGGATGCCACCAGCTGAAACTTGGAGATCTTCTCCACCAGTCTGGGGGTAGCAAGAGTCTTCTGTTTGAGTACTCTGTGGCATGGGTGGAGCCCCCCAGTTCCTCCATCCTTCCTGATTGCCAGTACCAGATCTCAGAGGACAACTTTAAAAGCGTTCCAGAGCTCTTCCAGACTCACTACAATAGCAGGTCTTCTTCAAGTTCAGCTCAAATGGAAGTTGGATGTCCAATCTGTTTAAGAAATGTTAGTATTGGGCCTGTCTAACAGAAAATGTCTTAATTTTTGGTGACAGCGAATCGACTGAACGGATCTCTGAGATCCAAGTTAGGATGAAGCCACCTCAACAGTCAGCAAGGCTGGGGGATGTCAGCACAGTCCTGGTTTATGGTTTTCAACATTTGCAGGGAATGCCTGTGTGATCGGCCTTCTCAAGAGGCTGCAATACTTGGGTTGCATAACCTGGGAATAGCTGGAATATCGCGAAACCTCATGGAGAGTGATCTGCTCCAACAGCACCATTGATATGAAATATGTGTCGATATATCCTGGCTTTTTATTCATTTCATTTTGATTAGTATTGCCTTATATGTTGAACGTTCAATATAAACTGTTTTGGTGCATTAGCCAAGTCTCAGTTGGCAGTATCCTCAGCACTCAGTGTGGGTTCAAATCCTAGTCCAGTGATGTGACCAATGTACATTGGCAGTCCTGTGTAGCACTGTTGACTGTACTGTCCTTTCCTGAGATTTTAGAGCAAACTTCTACCTACTCGCTCAGGTAAGTTTCATCGTAACACAATGAAAATGAACAGGTGGGTTCTGCCTTGTGTTCTGACCATTATTTATCCACCAATCAACATTCTTCATACAGATTACTTAATAATTATCACATTGTTACTTGGGGAAGATTGCTGTACACAAATTAGCTGCTACATATCCTACATTGACTTACATTTACTGTGACAGTGACTGGGCATCAAAAAGTACACAGTTGGCCATAAAGCACTTTGGCCATCCTGACGTCATGAAAGGTGATATATAAACGTTTCATAGATAGTCAACCTTTCCAAAACAAATTCCAATCAACTCAGAACATTGTTTAGTAATCACAGCTATTATGTTAGCTTTGGGTAGATCCTGGTATTTTTAAAGTAAGTTTCAAAGTAATATTGAATGTCAGAATTAAATACTTTGTGGCAAATATGGAACTTTTGTAAATTTTTATTTGACATTCCTGGATATAAAACATGTGATTAAATCATGATGAAAACTTTATAGTGAGAATGTTTTAGATAACAAAATGAACCTATAAACTGGACATGTTGTGTCCATTTTCCAGGGCTATGCAACCTGCCAAGTCTCTGAAGGAGCAAACAGGAAGTGGAGACCTTCTTTTGGTCAAATGTGTGCCTTACTGGATCCGAATGTTACTTGATAATAGCTGCTGTTTATTCATACCTTATACATTCACAGAATGCTTAAGGTATGACCCATTGTGTCCAAGCCAGCTTCCTCTAAGAATAACTCAGATAATCCTATTCTCCTATTTCGCCTCATGCCCATTGAAATATTTTTCATGAAGACTTTGGCATTCAGTTCTCTTGAGAAAGCCTGAGTAGTATCAACCACCACCAAACTGACACGCACAATTTATTTTTAATATGATTGCATTTGAAATGCTACAAAATAAAATACTGGAAACCTTATAAACTGCATGTTAAGATTATGCCTAAATAAGGCTTTTGAAACTAAATTGGTTGTTGATGTTGAGCTTTTCCCCTTTTCTGCTGCCATTTTACTATCAGTAACATAGAAAAATACTGCTCGGAGGAACATTACTCCCTACTTCAGCTCAGTGGTAGAGTCTAACTGATTAGTCCCTCTTACCTAACCTTTTTCCATAGCTCTGCAGTTTGCATTCTTTCAAGCATTTATCCAATTATCTTTTGAAAGTTATGACTGAATTTGTTTGTAACACACTGATTCTAGATTTTAGTCGCCACATGAAAATAGGTTTTCTTAAGTCATCTCTGGTTCTTTGGCAAATCCGTGTCCACTGTTACTGACACTTCTGGCACTGAAAACAGATTCTCCTTATTTATCCCATTAAGCCCCTTCACGGTTTTTAACATCTCAGTCAAATCTCAGAGTCTCGCTATCAGAACTTCAGTGATGTGTGCCCTGTGCTGAGAAAGACAGGATGTGATGAACTGAAGGGATTCTAGTCTTAGCCACTGCAAGCCATAATTTCAGAGGATGGAGATGGCGATTCCATATTGAGTTTAAATCTTGTCTAGACTCTGCTGATGAAGAGCTCTATAACTGCAGAAATCGACTGTCACTTAGGGAAGGGATTTCAAATAGTTGGAAAACATCTCCTTCCTGTGGTCCTGCTGGTGTCACCCATCTTAGAGATAAAGGCTGCTGGCTATCGCACATTGCCCTGAAATGGTGTCTTCTCTCACATGCACGGCAGTCTGCATTTTTGGAAGGATGCACTTTGTGCAAGTGAGCTCTTTTAATACCTCATCTGGCAAAACAAGCTGACTGAGGTCATAGAGTCTTAGAGAAAGTGAGGACTGCAGATGCTGGAGATCAGAGTCGAAAATGTGGTGCTGGAAAAGCATAGCACATCAGGCAGTGTCCCAGGAGCAGGAAAATCGACGTTTCGAGCAGGGATGCCTGATGGAGGGTTTATGCCTGAAACATCAATTCTCCTACCTGGATGTTGCCTCACCTGCTGTGCTTTTCCAGCACCACACTCTCGGCATAGACTCTCAGCGTCATACAGCACAGAAACAGACCCTTTGGTCCAACTCGTACATGCCGACCAAGTTTCTTGGAACTAGTCCCACTTGCCTGCGTTTGACCCATATCCCTTGAAACCTTTCCTATTCATGTGTTTGTCTAAATGTCTTTTCAATGTTGTAACTGTAGCTACACTTCCTCTGGCAGTTCATTCTACGTAAAAACCACCCTCTGTGTGAAAAGGTTGCCCCTCACATCCCTTTTAAATCTTTCTCCTCTCACCTTAAAACTATGCCATCTAGTTTTGAATTGCCCTTATCTGTGCCCCTCATGATTTTATAAATCTCTATAAGGTCACCTCTCAACCTCCTATGCTGCAGTGAAAAATGTCCCAGCCTATCTAGCCTCTCCTTATAACTCAAACCTTCCAGTCTCGGCAACATCCTGGTAAATCCTTTCTGAGCCCTCTCCAATTTAGTTTTATTCTTCCTATAGCAGAGTAAATAGAAATGTACATAGTACTCCAAAAGTGGCCTCACTACCATTGTACAATCTCAACATAATGTCCCAACTCCTATGCTTAATGGTCTGAGCAATGAAGGCAAATGTGCTAAATGCCTTCTTAACCACCCAGTCTACCTGTGATGCAACTTTCAAAGAACCATGTACCTGAACCCCTAGGCTCTGCGTTCGACACACTACCCAGGGCCCTACCATTAACTGTAAATCCTGCCTTCAGCTTGCCACATCTTGCCTTCATAGCCCAGGCACACTCTTACCTCTTTTGTATTCAATTGGCAAGATCGCCCTGAATTCTATGGGATCTAACTTTAACTAATCAGAATACCATTAGGACCTTGTCAAAGGCTTTACGAACAGGACAATTTGGATGACATCTACAGCTCATCTTTTTGGTTATGTCATCAAAAAATTCAATCAAGTTTGTGAGCTACGATTTCCCAGGCACAAAGCCATGCAGACTATCCATAATCAGTCCTTGCCTCTCCAATTACATGTAAATCCTATCTTCCAGAATCCCTCCAACAACTTATTCGCCATTGATGTCAGACTCATTGGACTATAGTTCCCAGGCTTCTCCTTACAGACTTTCTCAGGTGCCAGAGAATTACTCACCTTTACGTTACCTTATGGAAATTGTCAAACTGGGAAGAGGTGACTGCCCCTTGGATACAGGAAGAGATGGCCTTTCAGGCATTGCCTACTAGGTCCATGACGGTAAAACCCTTGGAGGCCTCGGCCTGGTCAATGTGATCAGTCACTTCAAAGTGACTGCACATTCAAGCTCATGGGGTCAAGGTCAGAGCCATTACTAATCCCATCCCTGTGACACACACTTCCATGCCCACCGCTTCATTCACAATACAAGTCCAACACTGTCACCTTCCCTGTCCACCTCCATTACCATCTGCCTGCTGTGCCCCACCCCCCTCAGTGCCCCTTACCGGTTGCAGGCAGACATGGTCAGCGGTCTTGATGATGATAATGTCAGTACAGAAGTCACATCCTAAGAGTTTGAATCATGGAATTCCTACAGTGTGGAAGCAGGCCATTTCACCCTTCAAGTCCCCACCAACCCTCTGAAGATCATCTCACTATGACCCACCCACCTACTCTACTGTAACCCTGCATTTCCCATGATCGATCCACCTAGCCTGGACATCCCTGGCAGTTTAGCATGACCTATCCACTAACCTGCATACCTTTGGACTGTGGAGCACCTAGAAGAAACCCACACAGACACGGAGAGGATGTGAAAACTCCACACAGTCAGCTGGGGGTGGAATCAAACCTGGGTCCCTGGCACTGGGGAGGCAACAGTGCTAACCACTGAGCCACAGTGCCAGCCAAAGGAGCAGGTAGATGTTTTTCACCACAGTCAGATGTGTAGGCTTGCCCCCAGACAGATTGATCACCATGAAATCCTTCAGCTGTGACTGTGTTCATGAGCTTATTGAAGCGCCTTCAGCTGGTGAGCTACGCCATCTTCACAGACTGAAGCTTCATATGCCGAACTTGCTGCATTGATTTAGACTCCTTTCTGAACTATGGAAAGGTTGATAGGGTCTCATCACACGCTGTTTTGCAATTCTGCCTTCAACTCTGCCCTGAGGTTCGCTCTGACATCATTTCAATTGCAGCAGTATTTTCAGAGCAGTTTCCCTTTAAGAGATGCAGGTTGCCTTGAAGAAGAGTGGGTTGGCTTCACTACTTGTGGCCACCACAATGTGGCAATTTGCATGAAGGCCTCCAGCAATTTAAAGGAACAGCTAGCAATAGGGAAGAGGCTCAGCCCCCAGCTACAATTGGAATAATGAGTTAGGAGCATAAAATCTACATGAAAGCATGGCGGGTATGTTGCCCATTGAGTTCAACCTGATCAAAAAGTATGTGAATCAATTTTTAGCTCCTCTTACATACATAGAGTTAAACACCATTGAAGCAGACTCGTTGGTTAGTTCATCTATGCCAACCAGGTATCCTAAACTGATCTAGCCCCACTTGCCAGTATTTGGCCCATATCCCTCTAAACTTTGCTTATTCATGTTCCCATCCTGATGCCTTTTCAATATTATAATTGTACTCACCTTGACCACTTCTTCTGGCATGTTCCATAAACTAATAACAATGAATAAAATTATGATTAATGGGTGAAATTTCCTACATTAGCAAGCAGTTGTAGATTTTTGATTGCATTTTTCAGAGGAATTGATTTGAGGATTTTGCTTCAGCTCCATCCTTCAGCTGTAGCTCAAAAGTTTGACAGTATTGCTGCTGGGTCTGGTGACAGTGATTTTATTCATTTCGGGGATATGCTTGTGTCTGACTGTGCCAACAGTCTCTAATTACACTTCTCTAATTCCCCTTGAGAAGATGGTGGTGAGCTGCCTTCTCTGACGATACTATGGATTTAGTAGAAGTAGTTTGTTCTGGTTTTTTTGTGAAGGAAGGTTGAGATGGAGGGATCGAGCCGAGTGTGTTCCAGAGCCAGTGAAGTAAACAGCTTGTGGGGCCTTGGTGTTTTTTTTTGAAGGTGGGACAACAGAAGCAGCCTGAATGGGTGGGGTCAAGCTCTCACAAAACCAGGATTTTTTTTAGTTTTAGCCTTCAGTAGCAGTTGTTGGGGTCTTAAAGCAAGGATATGGAAGCTCTTCTTCTCTGTGTTACAGCAAAAAGCTTGAGTTCTCTTCTTGCTGGTAGAATTGCATGTGGGACAATTTAGTTACTGAATTTGCTTTAGTCAAGGGTGTGCTTATGTTACTAGATTGGATCAATTAATTAGTAGTAATTAATGTACATATATATAATTTTGTGAAGCATTTCAATAGATTTGCCGTGAAGTCAATCAATGCCTTACACTTATCTTTAAAATAAGAACAAGATAGGGTCTAGACTGTCTTCTTATTATATACAGTGGAACCTCGATTATCCGAACGTGATGGGCGGGCACTATTTCGTTTGGATAATCGATTATTTGGAAAATTGATTCAATGCGTTTCCTTTGGGGCTCAGAGTTTTAAAGTCTTCTCCCTATTCAGGAGACTGAAGCAGCAAACAGTGGGCGAGACCACACCCCCAACAACACCTCTCTCTCGTTTCCCCCCAGTCAACCCTGCCTCCCGATCCGGTCCATTACGGCTCCCTGCTCCCAACCCCGCCCCCAAACCTGGTCCAACCCCACCGACCCACCCCAACACAAAACGCGGGAGCCCCGCCCCCAAAACAGACCACCCTCCTCCGCTCCCCGGCATCCACCCCTGGCCCCTCTCTGGGGCAGCCAGACTACACATCAACAACAAGAGTGCTGCTGCTGCAGCTGCCTTTGTGGGGTAAGTCCCCAAATAGAGTGCGCGCGCATGCACGCACATACACACAAACTTTTTTACTGCAAATTTTTGACAGGTTCCATGTTTGCGCTGTACAGGACAATGTTGGAGAGATTATTCCTGGGAAGGAGGGGTTTAGGGTACACCCCTGTGTGGAACTCCAGGGAAAGTGTGGGGAGAGAGAGGGCGGGCAGTCAGGCATTTGGAGACAGTGCCTGTTTAATCACAATGATAAAAGACGTGATCACTGTTGGAAACATGTCTTTGATGTAATGTTTCTATTGGGACCTTGAGATCTCCTTTGGATAATCCGATTTTCGGATAATTGGTATTCGGATAATCGAGTTTCCTCTGTATTGGCATAGTTCACTTTACTGATATCCAAATTGGCTGCTGTTTTATAGCAGTGGTCAATTGCAAGGTAACAAAATTGATTTGGAATGTCCTGAAATCTTAAAAAGCACTCTAATGTAAATACTCCTCTTTCACTCAGTCACCTGGTTGCGTTTGCTCTAACAATTGCTTTGTAAATAAACATTTGACAAACATTCAGGATGACTAGAAATGAATGAAGATCTTTATGTAGACAGTTTACAGAAAACTTCTTTGTTTTCTTAGAAAAGTGAACTATTGTGGATGCTGGAAATGTGAAAGAAAGGTGGAAAATGCTGGAAATACTCAGCAGGTCTTGCGGTATCTGTGCAGAGAGAAGCAAAGTTAACATTCCAGGTTGGTGAGCCTTCAACAGAACTTTATTTTCTTATTGATGCTAATCATTTTTCCTTATAATGACAATTTACATAACAAATTGTATCCAATTCTAAACTGAGACATCAAAAATTGCTGTAAACATAGTTGGTAATTAACAAAACTTGTGAAGTAAATTAATGTGCTTAAAAATACAGTTTTGCTCAATATTGTTGTAAGGTAATGGTTCTGAAAATGTTAATGTTGAGCTTCATTGAGCTCAATCAAATCTGATGAAATCACAGAGTTTTTGGGTGGAGCTGAGGTCTCACAAAGTCTCGAGAGGCAGATTTGATATGCCTGGCATCTTAATGGTAATTAAACCTAATTAATTAATGTTAGTGGTACTATAGCTTGACAGAAGCCTCATATTTTTAAGACTGTAGGGTGGTCTATCCACTACCACTGACAGATAGGCCCTTAGACTCGGCATAGAAAGAAGAATTGGTAGCGGCATTTTGGATGCAGCTGATATTATTACTGGCCAAGTCAGATTCCAGACTTAACTTGATAGAGCATATTTTTATTTGCTTTGGTTTTAGCCAAGTGATCTCTCAATGAAACATGAGCTTGAATGCAGATTTTGTTTTAACAATGGAACAGAATTTTTTTAACAACATTAATTAAAATAAAATAGAATAAATCAAGCTACAATTATGGACCAGACCAACCCACCAATATAGTAACAAGAGCCTGGTCCCTATCTTTTATATTTATTTAACAGAAAGTGTGGGGCACTGTGTTCTAGATGTAATTTGATTAGTTCACCACTAGGCTTTAAGCAACACCACAGTTGAAATGCAAATGAAAAGAAGCACTGGCATAACTAACTCTATTGAAATTCTTAACAAGATAATGTATTCTTTAACCACTCATCATCAACTGCTCCAGTATAGGCAACATCCCATAAACACATGCTTGGCAAGGCAATTTAGCAAAACAGTTTTATTCTCACGTGCTGTCTTCTTCCAGTCCAGCTGCAAGAAAGACCGAAAAAAATGCCTGCTTTTTATTTTTAAGAAGATCTTTCTGTCTAAGTCTTCACACGCAGCAGAGAAAGAGAGTGATACGCCTATTAGGTCCAACACCCAGCTAACTCAAAATCAAACTGAAAGAAAAACCCAAAGTCCCTTGGTTCTGTATGAGCCTGACGCTGCCTGCAAATTGCTTCTTTTGTCTAATTTTTTAAAACCCAAAGCTTTTTAATCTGTTTGTCTGGAGCAGCCACCTTGGTACCAGGATGACAAGAGTTTCTGCAAGAGAAACAAGAGAGGACACATTTTTTTTAAAGGCACAGTATTATCATGCTATCTGGTGAGAATACAAATTCAAATATTGTTAAATACACAGGAAACGTATAATGCCTTTAATACCAAAACACTCCTTCATAAATTGAAAAGAAAAATAACAGTTTTTGTATGGTACCTAAAACACAACCTTGGAACAATACTCATAAGTTCACCTTGCATAGGACTCAAAAGCACCATTTGTACCATATTCACACCAGAGTCCCTGTCTCTAATACCTTGGTAGGTTTAAGTCACTTGTGACTTTAACAGGCAGACCAGAATTGCAGATAGCTTCTTTGTGGAACTATTTTGTACCTGACCTTAAGTATACACAGCTTTAAGTAACTGCTACACAGGGTTTTATCCCATTGTTTCTGGTCTAGGATTAACATTAACGCTTCACTCTAAGGTAACCTAGTTCATTATATCCTTCCCTTCTCAGGAACAGTGGTCTGTACAGCTGTCTTCATTCAAAGACTTCACAGGACTGCTCAAAATTCAATGCAAAACCAAAAATAAAATTGTTCTCTTAACGATGGGTCTTCCCCTGAACCTCTAAAAACCCTTGAGGCCCCATTATTTACCTCACTGGGTCAAAAATCAATCCCAAGATAAAATTAAAATCCATTCATAGTACAGAAAACCCATTAATTCTAAAGCTAGACCTCAAAAACTGTTTTAGAAGAAAACAAGAGGGCTACAGAAATAATTACAAATTAATTGACTTACACTGAAATGTTACAAACTCAAATCTGAAGATTTGGCACCAGATTTACAAAGTCGTGGAAGGAGGTGGACAGGGGTATGACGGGGAATGCAAAATTAAGAGGATTTTTATTGTAATGGTCATGAGAAAAATTACCTTAATGATTGCAGTATCAAGATTTTTATTTCATTGATGCTTACACTATCTGATCTTGGAAAGGCTGCTTATTCTCAATTATATCTGCTAACTGTTCATGTAATAAAATGCTATCCACCTTTCATTAAAGCTTTATGAAAATAAGACTTTTTTATTTGTTCTTTTCTTGAAGTTCCTATCCCTATCTCTATTTAAAGAACATTGCAAAATTTAAATTTGTCTCTGCCGGTGATGCACACCAGCCTATTTAGCACCTCATCATTTTTAATTTTTCTGCACCCATATTGCACTACTGTTCTGTGGCTTGTATGCTGTTCTACTTTTAAGGAGAAAGGTATATTTGAATCTTAGGTGATCTGAACAGGTCAAACTCAGACATTCTCTAAATAATAGAAGTAATGGAAGTTGCCTTGAATCAAAAATGACAATCCCATTAAGGAGGGGACGTGCAGCTATTTAGCTTCTTATCATGTCTCTTAGGCTACCCCAAAGTAGTTTTACATGCAATGCACTACTTTAACATGCAGACAGTGGATGACAGCAGAAAAGTTCAGGCTACTTCTATGCTTTTAAAGCTGTCTGCTCTAATGGAATTTAAAATGCTGTACAGCAGGCATTCCACGGCCTCCTAACATTCGCAAAAAGGTTTTGACGCTCTGCTTTTGACTCCCTGTCTCCTCCTTTCAGACAATTTGTAGTAAATCTAATGCCAATCCCCACAGGTTTAAACCAGCACAGTCTCACTGTAATCTCCAGATCTGTAATCTCCAGATCTAGCCCTATGCTGGACAAACAGAGACAGACATTATTGCTTGTTAAACAACTTGGGGTGGAACCTTATCGAGGTGTGACGGGTGTGGGCAAGATTTATGGAAGAATTGAATGAGAAGCTCAGCGATGCCCATCTCAACATCGGGAGCATCTCATGCCATCGTTTAAGCTTTTTGAAAGTGGTCTGTCAAGTTTCTTGCTAGGCAGCAGAGAGTTGCCAATTAACGGAGATTATTGCTTGTTCAATATCTTGTTGATGGAGCAATCCTCCTCATTATTATTAACCTTCCCATTTTCCCAAACTTGTCAAACAATTCAGTGATGCACCTGAGGCTTCACCAGCAACTATTATTGTAATGCTGCAGAAAGAACACTGTGTGCTGAGGGACACACACCCAGCTCATACACTGGTTAAGGCTGCATCTCCACGTTTTTTGCTCACGGTCAAAGTGCTCATTCATTTGCACCCTAGGGATGGATGTGTATAGTATCCCATACATCACCCCACTTTGACTTTTTGTGCCTTGCCCCTCAGCCAAATATACCAAGCACAGTGGCTCAGTGGCTAACACTGCTGCCTCACAGCACCAGGGACCTGGGTTCTAGTCCTAGCCCAGATGACTATCTGTCTGGACATTCTCCCCATGTCTGCGTGGATTTCCTCTGGGTGCTCCAGTTCCTCCCACAATCCAAAGATGTGCTGGTCAGGTGTATTGGCCATGCTAAATTGTCCACAGTGTTAGGTGCATTAGTCAGGGGTAAATATAGGGTGGGAGGATGGGTCTGGGTGGATTACTCTTCGGAGGGTCGGTGTGGACTTGTTGGACCAAAGGGCCTGTTTCCATACTGTAGGGAATCTGATCTGATATTACTTTCATCTTGCCTTGCCATTTAGCAGATACAAACAAAGGAAACTTGCCCTGGTTGTCAGCAGGCTTCAGTCAAGTCATTGGTCAGGGGTCCCAGCACAGTAAGTAAAGGACAGCCTCTGATATCAGTCCAGGGACTTGGAAAACTGAATCAGCTACTCAGGGCAGTCAGAAACAGGTGGCTCTTCCTGTAAGGGGTGGGGAACTGTATGCCAGGCAGCCATAATGATGATTTCTGCCCTGTTGAGAGCTGTTTTTCTCCCAAAATGCGAAAGAGGCGGGTATTAAGGAGGTGAAAGTGGGTGGCACGGCTGTCTCTTTTGGCATAGGTGGGGAGGTGTCCTGAGTTGGCAATGTAAAGGGCTTGCAGAATTCGTGTTATTGTGACCTAGGGTGGGTGACAGCACATAGGACAGATGTTACAGGCAATGGTGAGAGAGATAGCAAGAGTATTGGTGGACGGTGGGTAGATTAGTAGCAGAGATGGAGTGAGTGTGAGGTATCGGAGAGAAGTTGGTGGGCCTTCTGCTTGCATTGGCAGAATGAAGCTTCATTGACATTCTACCTACAATGTCAGGCATCCCTTAAGACTGCTTTAACCTGAATGGCAACTTTGGACCAGGCTGGCATGGTCTTGTGTTGTAGCCTCCTGTGCTGGGGCAGGAAGATGCCCTGTCTTTGCACCTTGTCACAGAGCACCAACATTTCCCCTGTCTGCCAACTCTGGGGTAAATAACAGGAAGCATGAAGGCGTGGCTCCAGATTGACAGAGCTTCTCTTGGTGAACAATAGGCTTTCAAAGATGACATGGGTGCAAGGGATGCTGGTAGATTCCAGGCTATCTATTGATGCTGGATGGTAAAATGGGGCCAGGATTGGATGTGAGCGTAAATGGTTAATGAGGTACGTTTGGTAAGCTATGGTGAGAAAACCCATGAGGCCTTGTGGCAAAAGTCCCTCCAAAATTCTCAATGCAACCTGGACTTAGCCAAAAAGGCATACGATTCAACCCAGGGGCCCAGAAGGTAATGGTTATCAGATTAGCAATATGTGGTCAAGGAAATAACGTGCCATTTCAGCAGTTCTGTTCAACTTGTTAATAATAGACAAGCAAAGAATTGAGGGTTGACATGGCCATCAACAACATTGGACTTATCAACATCCTAGCACCTTCAGCTACAGTCTAGCATAACATGGGAGCTGTGCACTGACCACATAGTGCTAATCTAACCTCAGAGTATCTGGCTCCAAATCATAGAGTGACAGTGTACTGACCACATTGTCACTATGTGGTCAGTACATTTTTGTTATGTACTGAGCACAGAATGGCAGTCTGCTAACCTTACAATGTTAGTCCATGTAAACCTTTCACTGCAGGGTGCTGTGAAACGTGAAAGGGTACAGAAAAGATTTACAAGGATGTTGCCAGGGTTGGAGGTTTTGAGCTATAGGGAAAGGCTGAACAGGCTGGGGCTGTTTTCCCTGGAGCATCGAAGGCTGAGGGGTGACCTTACAGAGGTTTATAAAATTATGAGGAGCATGGATAGGGTAAATAGACAAGGTCTTTTCCCTGGGGTGGGAGAATCAGAACTAGAGGGCAAGGTTTAAAAGGGATCTAAAGGGCAACCTTTTCACTCAGAGTGGAGTACATGTGTGGAATGAGCTGCCAGAAGAAGTGGTGGAGGCTGGTATGATTACAACAGTTAAAAGGCATCTGGATGGGTATATAAATAGAAAGGGTTTAGAGGGATATGGACCAAGTGCTGGCAAATGGATTAATTTAGGATTTCTGGTCAGCAGGGATGTGCTGGAGCGAAGGGTTTGTTTCGGTGCTGAACATCTCTATGACTCTGTGACTCATCTGAGTACATGTGACAATAAAGCTAATTTAGTTCAATACAGTGACAAACTACTGACCATTTAATGACAGAAATTTATACTCACCATTAAGAGTCCCCCAACCTCATGGTACAGTCTCCCAAACTTAGTTGATAACTTGCAACGCAGCAGTTCCACCTCAATCATACGTCCATATTTTTACAGAATTGTTGCTCAGAATCCATAACAAGTTCCACATTAAGAATAACAAAAACAAAAATACATGTTATTAGACTACATGGAATATTATATATATATATAACATGGGAAGACAGTTTCTCAGAAGCAAGATATTTGTAAACACGTGCTGTACAGAATGGAGACAGGTTGTTTTGGTTCATCTAGTACCTCAAAGTAAGGTCTAGCTTGATGACAGTGAAATACTCAGTTTATGTTAGGTAGAAAGTTTCAGTCAGTTGCTAAAACGAAGTTTGACCTAACTGCAATGATGCTTTCCCACTCCAGATTCTGAATCCACAAATGGAAAATGTTATTTGAGTTCTGTAACTTTGCATTGGGGAGAGGAATGACACATGCAGAACTGTCTTTAATGAGTAGCAAAGTACCATTTAATGTGTTAGCTATGTTTCTGAATCTCCTCTAACTTTTTCTGATATCATTGAAGTGAAAATGGTGGAGAGAGTGTAGTGTTAATGAGGGAGACTTGGTTTTCATGCCCCATCAGAAATTCAGTGGTAATGCTCTCAATGTCAACTTCTTACAGGTCATTTTGTTTTATACTTTCTGACATTCTTTGTTCAACAACACAAAAACATCACATCATTGTGCCACACGTTAATTGTTATCAACTGTCATATTTAGTTCAAAGTGTAGGTAAAATTCTAATTGATGATGACACCAGTTTTTTTTAGCACACTCTTACAGTTGATCTGACTCATTGATGTTGACATAAAAATAATCTATTTTACATGAACACTGACTGCCTGTCACCTTATACAATATCACATAGGAGATTCTAGGTTTACAAAATGTCAGAGTGCCCTCAAACCTTCAAAGTAGTGAATTGTTAAATTTTAAGAATATGTTTTTTTCTGGCATAATTGCTGCTGTAGAGAAGTATCGTTATAAAGTGTAATTGGCACAATATCTAGTCAAGAAAAATGATTTTAATAAAAGACGTAAAGTTAGCAAAAATCTCACATGGTTTGAGAGTTAGCTCTTTGTAAACCTCAAGAGGGTCCAGTATATGCGTCTCGAGTGGGCCCATTATACGAATCTCGAGTGGGCCCAGTGTAAGGGTCTCAAGTGGGCCCAGTGTACGGGTCTCGAGTGGGCCCAATGTGCAGATCTGGAGAGGGCCTACTGTGCGGTTCTCGAGAAGGTCCAGTGTGCAGATCTCGAGTGGGCCCAGTGTGTGGATCTCGAGTGGGCCCAGTGTGCGGATCTCAAGTGGGCCCAGTGTGCGGATCTCTAGAAGGTCCAGTATGCAGATCTCGAGTGGGCCCAGTGTGTGGATCTCGAGTGGGCCCAGTGTGCGGATCTTGAGTAGGCCCAGTGTGCGGATCTCTAGAAGGTCCAGTATGCAGATCTCGAGTGGGCCCAGTGTGTGGATCTCGAGTGGGCCCAGAGTGTGGATCTCGAGAGGGCCCAGTGTGCAGATCTCGAGTGGGCACAGTGTGCGGATCTCGAGAGGGCCCAGTGTGCGGATCTCGAGAGGGCCCAGTGTGTGGATCTCGAGTGGGCACAGTGTGTGGATCTCGAGTGGGCCCAGAGTGTGGATCTCGAGTGGGCCCAGAGTGCGGATCTCGAGTGGGCCCAGTGTGCGGATCTCGAGTGGGCCCAGTGTGCGGATCTCGAGAGGGCCCAGTGTGCGGATCTCGAGAGGGCCCAGTGTGCGGATCTCGAGAGGGCCCAGTGTGCGGATCTCGAGATGGCCCAGTGTGTGGATCTCAAGAGGGCTCAGTGTGCGGGTCTCGAGAGGGCACAGTGTGTGGATCTCGAGTGGGCCCAGAGTGTGGATCTCGAGTGGGCCCAGTGTGTGGATCTCGAGTGGGCACAGTGTGTGGATCTCGAGTGGGCCCAGAGTGTGGATCTCGAGTGGGCCCAGAGTGCGGATCTCGAGTGGGCCCAGTGTGCGGATCTCGAGTGGGCCCAGTGTGCGGATCTCGAGAGGGCCCAGTGTGCGGATCTCGAGAGGGCCCAGTGTGCGGATCTCGAGAGGGCCCAGTGTGCGGATCTCGAGATGGCCCAGTGTGTGGATCTCAAGAGGGCTCAGTGTGCGGGTCTCGAGAGGGCACAGTATGTGGGTCTTGAGTGGGCCGAGTATGTGGAACCTGAGTGGGCCCAGTGTGTGGGTCTTGAGTGGGCCCAGTGTATGGATCTCCAATGGGCCCAGTATGTAGAATCTGAGTGGGCCCAGTGTGTGGGTCTTGAGAAAACCCAGTGTTAAGGATCTCGAGTGGGCCCACTGCAGACCTCCAGCGGGCCCAGCATGCAGAACCTGAGGGGATACAGTGTGGACTGTGAGTGGGCCCAGCGTGTAGACCTCAAGTGGACTCAACATGCACTTTGACCTTCTGGCATGGACAATAAGAGCTGGTCTAGCCAGCAGCACTTCATCTCATCAACGAATTAAAAAAGAATGTTATGATCTGTCTAGGACCAGTAAACATATTTTCCAAAGTAGAAAAATATAGTAGAAAATATGTGAGCCCCAGGGAACATGCTAACAGAATAAAGCTACAAATTCCATGGTTTTGAACAAACAGCAATAAGATTTACTGTACAATATAACATATAATACATATACAATTTATTCCTAACATCTGAATTAACATGTAGTAAATGCGACCATTAGACTGTGGTCAGACACTGCACAGTGCATATCAAATTGAAAATGCAATCACGACAAATTCCTGACATTTTTCTTCAACTCCTTCAATATTAATTATGCAATGAGACATCCAATCTCAGTAAACTTCACATGGGATGCGAATGCTGATCTTGAACCTCCTCTCAAAACTGCTCAATCACATACTGACTCAACGACTGCTCTCTCTGGTTATTGACCTTCCTTCCCTGTGTTTGAGCTCTTCTGCACTCTGAAACAACACCTAAATGCTCATTCACAAATGCTAACTCCGGTCCTGACGGCTAGCTTCACTGACCCAGTCCTGCCCTTGAGTTTTGCCACCTAGCTCCAGTGTTACTAAGTTATATCAAGCAAATTCTATAGGTGACCTGCTTAACCTCCACTTTGTAGTTGAACTGAGACTTATGCTTGCAGGCTTCTTCCAAGACCCTCCTGGCTTCCTCAAACACTGAGCCAGTGACCTTCCCACACCCTCAGCTTTCTAGGACACTTAGCCCTTAGCTGCTGATTAATTGACAAAACTCTTCCTGATTTCTGACTTCACAAATAAACTTGACTCATCACTGAGTCCCCTACACACAACCTGTGAAGATAAGCTGCCTGCCCAGCAGTACAGCTAACAGCAATTTTCCTTTGTGCATTTGTTGCTCCTTTTCCAAATGACAATGTCTTTTGAACTGCCCTGAATGAGTGACTGAATATCTCACAATAAGCCCCTTCCCAGTTGCTGGACAGAATGTTGCTGACATTTTGTGATAGTCAAATGTCGCACCTTTGGGCTTGAGTGTACCCTGAAGAATGCTGGGAATTGTATTCATCCTGGGTGCGATATCTGCGATGAAAGATTATCATCCAAGCTGTGAAGGTGAAAATGGAATGCTCCAATCTTGATGTGTGCATGTTTTCTGAACAGTAGCTTCTGTACTTGCTATTGCGATCACTACGGGGGTCTGAGTTTCCAGTCGGGCATTGCTTTCTTGCCAGCATGTTCCTTACCCAGAATCCAGTCTGTTTGGTGGACTCCTTGTGGAATGAAGAAGATTTGAGCAGAGGATTAGAACAGGGATGGAGGGAAGCCTGATAATGGGGGTTGAAGCTTTAGGGTTGGGGTGTCCTTGGAGGGGAACTGAGGGGTGAGTTTCAATGATTTTGGAGACTGGCAATGGACGTCAGGAATCTGGGAGTGAGGTGCAAGGGATATTTATGACCATAGAGGGAAAGTAAATAGGATAGGCGTGTCCATGGTCATTTACTTCTATTCTTCCTGTCCACTTAACTATTGGATTTCTCGAGACCCAGGAAACCCAATTGGCTGGACCACCATTTTTGTCACAAAGGAGAACATTTCCATCATGGAGGAAATGTTGAGAGAAGCAGGGAATCCAAAGCCTTATCCCGGATTCTGGTAGTTCTCACACTGCAAGGACAGCTGACAAGTGAAATGACTAGCTTGCTTTCACTGAATTCGTACATTTGGCATCCCTAGGGTCTGGAAACCAGTATGGCGATTAGACAGTTAAGGATGGGTCTGTACTCTGTGCAGTTTCTTTGTATGGCCAGCATACCTACATGGAGACCTGAGATACCCCTGGAGACATGGTCGCAGGTTGGGGAGGGGTGGTTGAATCAGGATACTTGGGATGAAAGCATCTAATAGGATTTAGTAGGCAGCTAAATGCTGGAGTCGAGAGCCAAATTGGAACTGCTTACTGAGGAGAAGATTGTGCATAAAAGCTACATAAATTCCTTGGAACTATCCAAAACTATCCATTAACTGTGAAGTGTCAAAATGTCAAGATGTGTCATCAAGTGCTAACTTGCCAATAAGTGCGAAGACCTGACAACAACCTCCATTTATGAATGAGAGAGCTTTTCTCATCAAAGTGTGGTATATGATATACACATCTACTTAACAGACCTGTGGACTGAACTTTATTGAGGCCTGAACAATGTGGCCTCTGGTAAGAAATCTGGGAGAATTGCATCAGAAAGTTGAGCATGACCTTTCTCGACATTGGGAGCGATTCTGTGCATTTTCAACCAGAGTACTTGGTGTCAACTTGCAATTCTTGCCAGGGAGTGGGTGAGTTGGTGACGTGTGGGAAGATTGCTGGTTGTCAGTTTCATAAATTGCAAATATCCCCACATTAATATTTAGCTTCCTATCCTTATACTCTCTGTAAAGAAACTAAATGCCGAAAATTCCTGAAGTTGGTAACTTCAGTTTGCTGCTTGCTCCTTTGGTCTGCTATCTTGGACAATGGGCAGCAACATATCAAGGCATGCTCTATAGCACCTGGTGCGGCACCCATCCACTCCTCAGAGACTGGCATCTGATGCCTGCCAGCCTCTCAGAACTCCAATGGCTCCTCTTTGATACACTTATTTCTTTTTACGCACAAGATAACTTTTCACAATCCCAAAGGGTACCTTGCATCCATTGAATTATGCCTTACATCAACAAAAGGTGAGTCAGAACCAGATCCAAAGAGGCAATGTATATCGACAAAAGGGGAGAAACATCAACTATTCCACCACCTTGAAACGCGACACAGCCCTCACTTCCTTTCATTTGTGATAGTCAAATGTCGCACCTTTGGGCTTGAGTGTACCCTGAAGAATGCTGGGAATTGTATTCATCCTGGGTGCGATATCTGCGATGAAAGATTATCATCCAAGCTGTGAAGGTGAAAATGGAATGCTCCAATCTTGATGTGTGCATGTTTTCTGAACAGTAGCTTCTGTACTTGCTATTGCGATCACTACGGGGGTCTGAGTTTCCAGTCGGGCATTGCTTTCTTGCCAGCATGTTCCTTACCCAGAATCCAGTCTGTTTGGTGGACTCCTTGTGGAATGAAGAAGATTTGAGCAGAGGATTAGAACAGGGATGGAGGGAAGCCTGATAATGGGGGTTGAAGCTTTACACACTCACTATGTCCTAATCATGCAAACCCATGCAACCTAATGCCATCTACCCATCCCCATGGTATAGATATCCCTGTGTAAGGTTCATAAAATCATACATTACAGAAGAGGGCCTATGGTCTATCAAGTCTGTAACTCGAAAGTATAGTACTACCTACTCATGTTCCACTTTCTTGTCCATAGCCTTGAATGTTATGACACTTCGAGAGCTCATCCAAGTGCTATTTTAAAGGTTGTGAGTTTTGCTAGCTCAACTATCCTCAACAACCCTCCCTGGCAGTGCATTACAGTCCCTTGCCACCCTCTGGGTGAAAATACTTTTCCTAAAATCCCCTCTAAACCTCCTGCCTTTCACTTTAAAAGTGAAAAGATATGCCCACTTGTTATTGACCCTTTGACTAAGGGGAACAGCTGCTTTCAATTCACCGTGTCCATGCTCCTCATAATCTTGTACACCTCAAACAGATCTTCCCCTCACCCTTCTCTGCTCTGAAGAAAACAGTCTGAGTTTATCTAGGGTCTCTTCTCACTGAGTGACCACACTTCCTCCATTTTAAAGCTGCACCTGGGTACCACTGGTAACTGACATTGAAATGCTGCTGCTAGGACAGTTTGTTGATGATGAGTTGGCTTTGTAATTATGTTTCTCGCTGAGCTGACCTCCAAAGTTAGTGCATGGCAGTGGCTTCTGGAACATGCTGCTATGGAAAATTTTCCTGAACAAACTCAAAGAACACGTACCCTTCTCTGCCTGACAAATTTCTACGTTTGTATCCATTCAGATAATTAAAATCAGTTATTATAAGCACTCTATTATTTTTCCACCTTTGTGTACTGTTCATTTGCACCTGTTCCTCATGATTTCTCAATTTGGCCATTTCTGCAGGTTGAATGTCATGAGAATGAGAGACTTAGACTTTCAGTTCCATTTGATGTCAATTTTTCGCTTATAACATGTTTCATGGTCAACATTAAAGTGGGTGTGCTTAAAATACAATTGAAGAGGTCAGTTATGCAAGAGACATAGGTGACTAACACCACGAAACTAAGCTTTGCCAATAGACCTCCTGAATAACTGACAGATGTGTTACTGCCCTGTAAATTACGGATCATTTAACAAATTGATATCAGCAGGGAACTTCTTTTGTATATTTTAAGTATAGTACTTTGACGTCAGAAATTACACTTCTAAGCAAAATTGCCTTGTATTGAAGATAATAGTGCGAAAATATTGACCTGACCCAGGGTCTTGAGCGTAATTGATGATGTACTGAAGGCCTGCCAAGCACCATTTATTTGTAGTGCTATTGAAAGGCAAAGGAGCACATTTGGAGCGCAAAGGTGAGAATTGTTACCTCATTACCAGAATGTTTTAAAATAGTTTTTCCTTTTGCACATTGGCTGCAATCGTTTAAGAAGCAGTGTGTTAAAAACGATCTGAATACCTGTAGGATAGATACTATGGCCTGAGTTTTACCAGAAACCTGCTGCTTGTCTTTTTTTTGGTGAGCTCGTGATGGGTTTCTCTCCACAAGGCTTAGCAGATTTTCTCACACTATCTTCCCTAAATTGCCACGTTACCTAAGCATCCCACCCCTTATGGAGCCTGGACTCTCTCACTTGCCATAAGTGGAAGCATTGAGAGATCAGGGCTACCTTCTGGGCTCAGGGCCATTACGCAATCCTCTAAATAAGGTGGAGCATTGAAACAATGCATTCTCTGACCAGGGGTATGGTGGAGCAGGCCTGTTGGAGATGAGATGCCAATGCTCGGACTGGTCTGTGGTGAGGTGGAGAGTTGGCAATGGAGGGGGGTACCTTGCAGTACATTCCAGGCAGAAAGTTTAGCATCAGCCCATGCACAACCCGAGCAGATAAAGGGGGATGTAACGAAGACGGAAGAGCTGGGAGAGCAGCAGCAGTCTTCCAAGGAGGACAATGAGAACATTGAGCTGGAGGAACATCACCGTCTGCATGACAGAGCATAGCAGCCTCAAGCAGAACAAAATTTAATTGACACACGGTTCCAGATGAAAGCTGGCTGAAGTGATCACTCATTGACTGTAAAGTTGTTGATGCTTGAAAAGCAAGCAGGCTGTTTCTGTTTACAGAGATGAATACAGCTTCTGTCTTTGTTCTTTTTGTTTCTGCTGTTGCTGAATAAAAGTTAATGTTTTGAATCGAATGCGATGGTCCCTTATTGAACAATGATAAGGTGCATAAGGCTACAGTGATAAGGCTACAGTGTGCATTAAGAAAAGAATAACCCTCCTGTAGACAGGATTGTAAGCTGAAATGTGGCTGACTAGGCTGTTGAGTCTTTTCTGAAATAGCAATAAATACAAGAATAGGTACGTGTCTATGCAATGTTTTATACCGTCTATATGCCTTGGGAAACATTAGGTTGTGGTTGCTCTCCCATTATGGGCATGATGAAGGTTTGTTCCAAGCTGCCAGGTCTGGACAGGGTGTCTGGCTGGGCTTCAAAGATGGTGCCGGTGTGAGGCATCCCGGGATGTCCTGGCAATGGCAAGTACACCCATGGAGAAATGAAAGTGAAACAATGAGTCAGGACCAGAATCAACCTCCAATGGATGCTGAATAGCCTCAACATGAAAAGAAAATAGCTGAAGGCTACTCAGTATATGCACGAGATACAGGAGACTCAGGTCCTTGGTGCCATTTTCTGCAGCTGAGCATCATCCAGGCTGAAGTTGTTAACAGGATTCTTTTACAGATCTGTGCCAGGTGCTGGAACAGAATCTGTGACACGTCATCATAAAGCATCTGCCCCTTGTGACCCGGGAACATGAAAATGCTCAAGGATACAGGCATCATGGCAGCTGCCAGGGTACTGGGCACAGAGTTCTAGCAGTTGGTACCAATTGTTATGATGACTTGTACACTAATGGAATGAAATTCTTTTCGATTGATGAACTCAGCTGTATTTTGATATGGCCTTCCCAATGCAAGTTGCAGACAGGCTATCATGCTGTGTACCTGAGGGAAGCCAGCTGCATTGGCAAAGCCTACTATCTGGACTGTAGCACTGACGTTATAAGGGGGAAAGAAGATGAAGTGGTGTGATCTAGCACAAAATGCATTGATGACAGCCTTGATATTTTTGTGGGTTTAGGTTAGTGGGACCCCATGCAGATCCTCATTGAATCCTTGGAAGTGGCCAGTTGCATAAATGTTTAGTGCAGCTGTCATCCTGATATCCAGTATTGAGCTCCCTGACTTTGCTACCATATCAGTGATAACAATCCTTGGCTTACAAAGACTCCCAGCTGACCATACCCCACCGCCCCCTGACTGACTTCAATGTGACAGCCCAGACTGAAGAGTGACCATAGCACTGTCTATCTATGTGATGACCCATGTGCAGCTCCATGGCTGACTCAGCAGAAACCCTCTCTTTGTTTGCAATGTCCACGCAGAACTAACCATGACCGTGGTTGACCCTGGACTGCAGTGACACACGTGCCCTGTCTGTAACCAATCTCAACTGACCAGGCCCATGTCCCTGAATGGAGATCGGATGATGCATTTGATTTTCTGTACCTGGACCCCCGACTGAAGACAGTCCCACTTGTCTGAGAACTATTCCAATTAGACTGTGAGATATGAACAATTGTTTGATAAAATGCAGTGTGTTTGTTGCATATACTGCTGGCAAATTCTCCAGCATTATACTGTATAGAAACCTGGCTGGTCCCTTGACTGATGACTGCTGACAAACGTGACAAGCCATCTGGCTTGGTGTCCATGCTAAAAGGCGAAGCAAGACAGGGATGAAGTGAGTATCAAAGTGGGGACAAAATAAGTGCGTGCTAAGAGAACAAGCGAGGAGTCCTGATTCACTCTGTGGACTAATCTAATAAGATGCCTGACTGACCCTGTCTATGAACAGTCCTGGCAACAACAGAGCAGTTAAATGTGCCAGTGTGCTCCAAAGTGCAACATTGAAGTACAAAGTTGTATTGTAAATGGATCAGAGATAAGTCAGGATGATACATTGAAGTTAATAATTGGTGGATGCTCATATCCATGGAAGCGGGCGGGGGAGTGGAATGTATGAGGTCTCTGCCATTAGTGTGTAACCTTAGATGTTGGTTTTGGCTGTCCAAGATGGAGGTCCAAAGTAACTGGTTGCAAGATATAGTTGCCAACTATCCTCTCTGAATCTTTCTTCGGGAGTATTTGGTGTTTTGTGTCTATCCAGTGTAACAGTTCGGGAAACTGCATATCAACATGGTAACAATGCAATATTAATAAACACTGAAACATCTACATCGGCCTCTCATAGTTCACATGCAAGAATTGCATCCCACTGTTGGCCAGAAATTGGCACTTGTGCTCTTGGCATTCAGAAGTTCCTCATTGGCCCTCTCATCCAATTTTCCCAGCTTTCTCACCAATGCATATGTTATTCAGGAATTGGGAAGATTCTGCCTGTGGAGACATGGGGTACTGAATTTTCTCAAAGTTTAGTCAAGTGTTAATTTCGGAAAGTTTCCCTCTGTGAACTTTTATGATTTCTCTCAAGATGGGACTCCAAGCACTGATCCCCGTGCTATCTCATTTGTCACTTCCTTCCACTTGGAAATATTTCTATTTATTCCTACTCTTTGTTTCCTGTCAGCTAACCAATCTCAATCCATGCCAGTATATTACCACCAATCCCATGTGTTTTGATTTTGCATATTAACCTCTTACACAAAATTGCATCAAAACCCTTGTAAAAATCAAACTACAACACATCCACTGGTTCTACCTCATTTATATTACTAGTCATGTTTCCAAAAAGACAAAAGATATTTGTCAAACCTGATTTTCATTTCATGAATCTGTGTTGACTTTGTGTGATCCTGTTGGTATTTTCTAAAACTTCTGCCATTATATTCTTTATAATCAACTCCAGCATTTTTCCTAGGGCTGGTTTTTAAGCTGATATGTCTGTAATTCTCAGTTTGCTCCCTTTCTCCTGTATTAAATTTTGGGGTTATATTCTCTACCTCTCATCTGCTGGACTGTTCCAAAAGCTGCAGAATTTTGGAGGATGACAACCAATGCATCCATTATTTCCATGGCAGCCTTGTTTTGTACCCTGTGATGTAGACTTTCAGGGTCTGGGTATTTTTGAGCTGTTAATTTCATTAACTTTATTCATTCATTAACGCATGGGAGGTGGGTGTCATTGGCTTGGCCAAATTTATTGCACTACTCCAATTGCCCTTTATTAGTTGGTTGTGAACAGCCTTTTTGAACTACTTCATTTGGTGTACATACATCTGCAATTGTGTTCGGGGGGAGTTCCAGGCTTTTGACACACAGACCCTGAAGAAATGGAAATACATTTCCAAGTCAGGATAGTGAGTGTCTTGGAGAGAAACATGCAGGTGCTAGTATTCCATGTATCTGCTGCCCTGTCTTTCTAGATAATCATGGTTGTGGGTTTGAAAACTGTGGTCCAAGGATCTTTTGACGAATTTCTGCATTGCATCTTGTAGTTGGTTAACATTGCTGTTATTGAGCTTTGGCATTAGAGGGAGTGGATGATTGTGGCTGAGATGTCAATTAATTTGGATAATTTCACCTGGATGGTGTCAAGCTTCTTGACTGTTGTTGGAACTGGCCAGTGGAGAGAATTCCATCTTCCTCATGATTTTCACCTTGTAGATGGTGGGGACCCAGGAGGTGAGTTATTTGTTGCAAAATTTCTAGCCTCTTTCCTACTTTTGTAACCACAATACTTATATGGCTAGTCCAGTTAAGTTTCTGGTCAATGGTAACTCCCAGATTGTTGATAGTGGAGGATTCAGTGATCACAATGCCATTGAACAACAAGAGACAACGGTTAGATTGTCTCTTGCTGAAGATGGTCATCGTCTGGCACTTTCATTGCATGAATGTTACTTACCACTTTTAAGTCCAAGCCTGGATATTGTCCAGGTCTAGCTGCATTTCCACATAGACTGCTTCAGTATCTGAGGAGTCACAAATAGAGCTGTATGTTGTACAAACATTAGCAACATCCCCACTCCTGACATTAAAATGGAGGGAAGATCATTATTGATACTGTAGATTGTTGGGCCAAGGACACTGCCCTGATAAACTCCTGACGAGATGCCCTGGAGCTGAGATAATTGACTTTTATAAATTACAACCATCTTTCTTGCCAAATATGAATCCAATGAGTGGACAGTTTTCCCCCGATTCCCACTGACTCCATTTTTGCTAAGTTTTCTTGGTGCCACACTCAGTCAAATGCAACTTTGATGTCAAGGACAATGACTCTCACCTCACCTCTGGAATTCAGCTCTTTGACCATTGACCGAAGCTGTAATAAAGTCAGACACTGGTGAAACACAAACCATGATCAGTGAGCCTATTATTGCTAAGCAAATGTTGCTTAATAGCACTGTTGATGACACCTTCCATCTCTTTACTGATGATCGAGAGTAGGCTGTTGGGAGGGTAGTTGGGGATTTTATTTGTCTTGTGTTTTGTGTACAGGACATATCTGGCCAATTTTCTACATTGTTGGGTAAATGCCAATGCACTGAAACAGCTTGGCTAGGAGTGTGGTGTGCAAGTCTTCAATACTATTGCTGAAATGTTGTCAGGGCCCTTAGCCTTTGCAGTATAATGCCTTCAGCATTTTCTTGCTACCGTTTGAAGTGAATTGAATTGGGTGAAGACTGGCATTTGTGATACTGGGGACATCTCGAGGAGGCCAAGGTGGATCTTTCACTCAAGCAATTCTGGCTGAAGATTGTCATAAATTCTTCAGCTTTATCTTTTGCAGTGATATGTTTGACTTCCCTATCATTCAGGATTTCTATTTTCAAGAGTGCGGTGCTGGAAAAGCACAGCCGATCAGGCAGCATCTGAGGAGCAGGAGAATCGACATTTCGGGCATAAGCCCTTCATCACGAATTAGGTTTGTGGGCCGGGGCGGGGGGCGGGGGAGAGCTGAGAGATAAATGGGAAGGGGAGGTAGCTGAGAATGCAATAGGTAGATGAAGGTCAGGGAGTAGGTAATAGGTCGGAGAGGAGAGGATGGATGGGAAAGATGATAGACAGGTGAGGAGGACGGGGCCGAGTTGGAGGCTTGGGACTGGGATAATTTGGGGAAGGGGAAATTAGGAAACTGGTGAAATCCACATTGATCCCGTGTTGTTGCAGGGTCCCAAGGCAAAATAGGAGGCGTCCCTCCTCCAGGCGTTGAATGGTAATGGTTTGGCGATGGAGGAGGCCTAAGACGTACATGTCCTTGATGGAGTGGAGGGGGAGTTGAACTGTTCAGCCATGGGGTGGTTGGTGCCGGTGTCCCAGAGATGTTCTCTGAAATGATCTGCAAGTTGGCATCCTATCTCCCAGATGTAGAGGAAACCACATCGGCTGCAACGGTGTCGATGACATCGGTGGAGGTACAGGTAAATTTCTGTCATGTGTGGAAGGATCTTTTGGGGCCTTGGACGAAGATGAGGGGAGGGGTGTGGCGCAGAGTTTGCACTTCCTGTGGTGGCAGAGGAAGGTGCCGGGAGTGGGTTGTGGGCTGGTGTGGGGGCATGGAATCGTGGAGAGGATGGTCTCTCCAGAAAGCTGATAGGGGTGGGGAGAGAAATAGGTCTCTGGTGGTGGGGTCCATTTGTAGGTGGCAGAAGTGGTGGAGGATGATGTATACGAAGGTTAGTGGGGTGGAAGATGAGGACCAGGAGGGTTCTGTTCTTGTTGTGTTGGGAGGGGTGGGGTTCAAGGGTGGTGCTGCGGGAAGTAGAGGAGATACACTGGAGGACATCATTGACCATGTGGAAAGGAAATTACGATCTTGGAAGAAGGATGCCATCTGGGATTTTCTAAGGTGGAATTGGTCATCCTGGGAACAGATGTGACAAAAGGATTTTTATTTTTGTGGAGTCACCTCCTCTAACACCTCCACCACTGTTTTCACTAATACAAATCTTCTACGATATCTCTTCCTCAATAGTCCCTTGACTAGTTAGCTTTTGTGGAAAATTACTTGTGTCTTCTTCTGTGAAGCCAAAACTAAAGTTGTTGCTTAATAGCTCTGCTATTTTCCTGTTCTCCATTATCAATTCTCCTGTGTCAGACTGTGAGGGAGCTACATATATCTTCAACAACCTTTTTTTGCATACTTATTGAAGCCCTTACAGTCCATTTTGAAGATCCTTGCAAGTTTATGTTCATATATTGCTTTTCCCCTCTAATGAACCTCGAGGTCATCCATTTTTCTCCGGCCTTAGGCTTGTTTCTTTTTTAAAAGTCTTTATTTGCTTCCTCTTTAGATCTTAATTTCTCTTATTAAAAATGGTTAGCCCAATTTTCCTGTTATGTTCAAAATGGTCATCTTGATTAGGTTTGGGGATGGAATTTGCACAAATTGTCACTCATTGAAATTCAGGAGGATTTCATGACAAGCCATCAAATAACAGAACATAAAGGAAATTCAGAAAATAAATATTAAAATTCCTTAACTAGGATGTCATTCCTCACTGAAATAGAAATAGAACATGAACTTTTGAACCGCTTTTGTCACCTTTGCTGTGCTACCTAAATATTTAATCTCTATAGGAGCATAAATTGTGACTTGTAACAAATTAAGGAATTTGGATTCCGTCATCTAGCGATATCAAAAGTAGTTAAGCATGGAGACCAATATCGTACGGAGTATTTTCTTCTCATGTCCTGTCATTTTTAAGAACACTGCTTTTGCTTTTCTCATTTCCAGTTTTAGCTGCAGGATGTTTTATGTTAATGGGTGCTTCATGTAAGTTGCCAGTGTGGCACAATGGGTACTCATGTTTTTTCCACAGTCTGTTAATGAAACACTGGAAACTAATACTTTTGGTATTGAGATAGTTTGGCATTCTCAGAGCAACTTCTTCCACAATCACATTGATGATTCACATGTACACAGCCCCTGTTCTTTCAGCTTATTTGTAAAGACTTCAAAGGTCAGCCAATAAGTTATATAGTTCTCAGAAGAATATTAACTTTATGGGAATAAACGATCAAGTATTGCCACAGGAGACCCTTCTGTAGTTTAGATAATTGGAGAGTGACCATGGTGGACTCAAGGTTTGGTGGACTCAAGGTTTGATTTGGCCTACTGAAGTGCATAAGTACGTACTGCATTTATGGTGACGAGGTAATAGTTATGACAGGTTTTGAAAACCCATTCTGCTCCATATTTCTCAAAATCAGGGCAGTGGCTGGTATCTCTTCTCATGGAATGTTTGGTCCTCGGCATCTTCTTCAACATGAACTCAAACTTCTCATTCATGCACCAGTTTTGCCCTAACACCAAATTGCCTTGCTACAATATTGATCAGTGAGCAAATGGTATGAATTTCAGTTTTAAAGCAGCTTTGTCCTTCATTGTTCTTGCTCTGGAACCCTTTTTCATCATTTACCACATAATATGCTTTGCGTGGGTGTGTCTCTACAACACAAGCGATATCACCTGCTTAATTGCATACAAGTATAGGATAAGTACAATATATATTTCTGGGTGAAAAATTGAGGCCAACTACTAATGTGATTATAGACTTCTGTGGCTAAAATGAGGTGTTGGCTTATCCAACAAGCACATGTAAAATTCTCTCCCTCTCTCTATCCCTCTATCGCTGATAGAAAGAAATGACTATAATTCCTTTGATATATTCTTGATAGACAAGGAAGTCAAAGTGTGCAGAGGTAGACAGGAAGGTAGAGACTACAATCAGATCTGCCATGATCTTATCCATGATGGAGCAGGGTAAAGGGGCCCAATGACCTACTTCTGCTCTTCATATAGAGTCACGGATTCATAGAGATGCACAGTACGGAAACAGACCCTTCAGTCCACTTATCAGTACCAACTAGATATCATAAACTAATCTAGTCCCATTTGCCAGCACTTGGTCCATATCCCTCCAAGCTCTTCCTACTCTTATACACATCCAGATGCCTTTTAAATATTGTAATTGTACCAGCCTTCACCATTTCCTCTGGAAACTCATTCCATACATGCACCACCCTCTGTGTGAAAAAGTTGCCCCTTCGATCCATATTAATTTTTTTCCCTCTCACCCTAAACCTATGCCGTCTAGTTCTGGACCCAACTTCCCCAAGGAAAAGACCTTGTCTATTTACCCTATTCATGACCCCATGATTTTATAAACCTCTATAAGGTCACCCTCAACCTCCAATGCTCCAGGGAAAACAGCCCAGCCTATTCAGCCTCTCCCTACAACTCAACTCCTCCAACCTGGGCAACATCCTTGTAAATCTTTTCTGAACCCTTTCAATTTTCACAGCATCCTTCCAATAGGATGGAGACCAGAATTACACACAATATTCCAAAAGTGGCCTAACCAATGCCCTGTATAACCACAACATGACCTCCCAACTTCTATTTTCAATGCTCTGACCAATAAAGAAAAGCATACCAAATGCCTTCTTCACTATCCTATCTACCTGTGTCTCTACCTTCAAGGAGCTATGAACCTGCACTCTAAGGTCCCTTTTTTCAGCAACACTCTGTAGGACCATACCATTAAGTGCTTAAGTCCTGCCCTGATTTGCCTTTCCAAAATAAGGAACCTTACGTTTATCAAAATTAAACTCCATCTGTCACACCTCGGCCCGTTGGCCCATCTGATCAAGATCCTATTGTAATCTGAGGTAATCTTCTTCGCTGTTCACTACACCTCCAATTTTGGTGTCGTCTGCAAACTCATTAACTATACCGGCTATGTTTACATCCAAATCATTTATATAAATGACAAAAAGCTGTGGATCCAGCATAGATCCTTATGGCATACCTTTGGCACAGGCCTGCAGTCTGAAAAGCCGCCCTCCAACACCACCCTCTATTTTCTACCTTTGAGTCAGTTCTGTATCCAAATGGCTAGTTCTCCCTGTGTTCAATGAGATCTAACCTTGCTAACCAGTCTCCCATGGGGAACCTTGTTAAGCACCTTACTGAAGTCCATATAGATTATGTCGACTGCTCTGCACTCATCAATTGTCTTTGTTACTTCTTCAAAAAACTCAATCAAGTTCGTGAGACATGATTTCCCACGCACAAAGCCATGTTGACAATCCCTAATCAGTCCTTGCCTTTCCAAATACATTTAAATCCTGTTCCTGAGGATTGCCTCCAACAACTTGCCCACCACCGACGTCAGGCTCACTGGTCTATAGTCCCCTGGCTTTTCCTTGCAACCTTTCTTAAATAGTGGCACCATTTGGCCAACCTCCAGTCTTCCGGCACCTCATCTGTGACTATCAATGATACAAATATCTAAGCAAGGGGCCCAGCAATCACTCGCCTAGCTTCCCACAGAGGTCTCGCGTACACCTGATCAGATCCTGGGGACTTTTCCAGCTTTATGCATTTTAAGACAGCCCCTCCTCCTCTGTGATACAGATATTTTTCAAGATGTCACCATCTATTTTGCCACATTCTATATCTCCTATGTCCTTTTCCACTGACAACACTGATGGAAAATTACTTGTTCAGTATCTCCTCCATCTCCTGCGGCTCCACGTACAGGCTACCTTGCTGATCTTTGAGGGGCCCTATTCTCTCCCTAGTTACCCTTTTGTCCTCAATGTATTTATAAAACTCCTTTGGATACTTCTTAACTCTATTTGCCAAAGCTATCTTATGTCCTCCTGATTTCCCTCTTAAGTATACTCCCACTGCCTTTATACTCTTCTAGGGATTCACTCGATCTCTGCTGTCCAAAGATCTCTGCTTGACCAAAACCTCAATTTCTCTCGTCATCCAACATTCCCTACATCTACCAGCCTTCCCATTCACCCTAACAGAAACATACTGTTTCTGGACTCTCATTATCTCATTTTTGAAGGCTTCCCATTTTCCAGATGACCCTTTACCGGTGAAAACCCGCACACCCACACTCATCTTTTGAAAGTTCTTGTCTAATACTGTCACCATTGGCCTTACTTCAGTTTAGAACTTTAACTTTTAGATCCAGAGTTTCCATTTCCATCATTTATATGTTCACAAAAACATATTCATAAAAACATAGGGTCATCATATGTCTTGTGATACATGTTAGCAACATAAATCACAAGGTTATTTTAAAAATTGCTTTGTCTTAATTTGTTCCTGCAATCCCTGAATGCAAGTTAGAAGGTCGTTTAATAATTTGAAAACGTTTCCCCCTACTGTCATAAGAAAGATCTGACTAGTTTTGGATGAATTCTCGTAAGGTAGTTTGGAAATGCAGTCTGATGAAATGTTCCTGAAATGTGTACAATAGCAACAAAGGGCATTTATTTATCCCCTTTGGTACAGCACAATGTTGCTTCATAAGAGCACTGCAATCAAAATAGACTGGTTTAAATGGAAATTATTAAAAGCAGAAGGGCAATTGGAGGGCTTTGATTTTTAGATCATGGAGCCAAGGCTTCTGAAGGTGGTGTCACCAAGTGAAATTGGGGATGCTCAAGAGGGTCATGGAATGCAGAGATCTCAAGGGTTGTAAGACAAGAGGAGATTAAAGAGATAAGAAAAGGTGAGGCAATAGGGGGTTTGGAATGAGAATTCTAAAATTTGTGAGACTCACCAGTATGGGTCAGATGATTGGAGAATGGAACTTAATGCAGAGAAACTAAGCTTTGGCTGAGCATAGATTTATGATGTGGTTACCATTTTATTAAAATGCATAAAACCCTTCTCCAGTGTTTACTGCATCACCAACAGAGAAGCAAAGGAAATCATTCTCATTGTGGGTAATTTTAACATGGAAGTTATTTTAAACTAACTCACATTGTGCTCACACTTCCTGCTTAATGTCTAATTAAAATCATCCCAAATGTTTCCTTAGGGAAAGAAAAAGAGAAAGATAAGACAAATGGAAGCATGAGAGACTTGCATTCGAATTTTGCTGATTAGCTGGGGATTTAAAAAATGAAAGAAGTTAAAAGACTTTGTTTAATTAGAAGTATTGCTTAATCACATGGAGTCAGAAAATAGTAGGTCACATTTAAATATAGTACCTTTTTGTATGTTGAAAAGCACTGCTGTAGGTGTTGGAGTTAAGGCTTCTTGTGAAATGTAGCAGTTACTTTATATAAAGAAGAAGAAAAAAAGTTATATTTATATAGCACATTTCACAGCCAACATTTGAAGTGTAGTCACTGTTGTAAAGTTGAAAACATGACAAATTGCACATAGCAAGGTTCCAGAAAACAGGAATGAAATAAATAACCAAACCACCTGATTTAGGTGTTACTTGCGGGATAAATGCTGGGAGAATTTCCTTTTATTCTTCTTTGGAAAGTGTCACTGGACCTTTTACATCATCTGAGAGGGCTGTTAGTAACTAAACACTTTATCAAAACAGCATCACTGATAGTGTAGCTGCCCTTCAGGACTGCACTGCAGTGTCAACCGAGATTACATGGAGTGTGGCTTCAGCCATCAGAGGCAACAGTACTATCATCATGCCAAGTCTGATGCACATGCATTACTGGTATGTTGAGCATCCGGAGTCAGGCTGGACATTAATAAAAACAATTCATAGTGCCACAAAATGCCTTTGAAAAAATGTCAGTGCTTATATTTTATGAATTTAATGAAATAACAATGTGTACGGAGAAGTTATTTCACTGTTTGACCTTCAAGTCAAATTGTGCGATCATTAGTGTTTACAATTCTTTTATGATTTAATTGCTGCTGCAAAAGTAAAAGACTATTTTCTTTCCCGTTGGTGTGGCACAGTGGCTCAGTGGTTAGCACTGCTGCTTCACAGCACTAGGGACCCCGGTTTGATTCCGCCCTAGGGCGACTGTTTGTGTTGAGTTTGCATATTCTCCCTGTGTCTGCATGGATTTCTTCCTATAGTCCAAAGATTTGTAGGTTAGGTCATTTAGCCATGGGGAATGCAGGGTTACAGGAATAGGGTAGGGGGTGGGGTTGGGTGGGATGCTCTTTGGAAGGTCGGTGTGGACTCAATGGACTGAATGCCCTGCTTCCACCCTGTAGGGATTCTATGATCACAATTGTCCTTAAAAAATTGTAAAACAATGCATTAGTGTTTGTTTTCTAATCTTGGCACAATGTAAATTCAGAATCTTTTGCCAGGGTTGTATTGATGTGTACATTTTAAGTAGCTACCAACTCTTGATTATTTTAGTTGCCTCCAATTTAGAGATTCACTAATATGTAGAATTTTTCAAAGATATCATCACATCTGTTACTAGCTCCAGCTCACTGCCCAACCTGTCATAATACTGCATGATCACTGGTGTTCATACAAAAGCAAAGATGCTGGAAATCTGAAAGAAAAGCATAACATTCTAGAAATACTGAATCTCTGGAGGAAGAAACGGAATGAAGGGGCTGAATTTTCCAGCAGTTGTCTGAACCACATGCTAGTTAACAGGCTTCCGCTGGGATTGCTCTCCATTAGGGACAGTAAGCAGGTTGTGCATGCAGGAGATCTAATTCATGAGGCTATGGGTGGCCAGCAGTCACACAAGAGAGGTGAATGCTGCTGATGTAGGAAAATTCCCGTTGCATGGAGCTGGAAAATGTGACAAATATTACCTTAGATCTTGATTAAATGGGCTGAAGATTGGAAACGTAGTTTAATTTAGATAATGATGAGGTGTTGAATTTTGGAAAGACAAATCAGGGCAGGACTTATACATTTAATGGTAGGGGCCTGGGGAGTGTTGTCAAACAAAGAGTCCTATGGGTGCAGGTTCATAATTCCTCAGAAGTGGAGTTACAGGTAGATAGGATAGTGAAGAAAGTGTTTGGTTAGCCTGCCTTTATTCGTTAGGAGTTGGGATGTCATTTTGTCGCTGTGCAAAACATTGGTTAGGCCACCTTTGGATTAGTACATTCAATTCTGGTCTCCCAGATGTTGTTAAACTTGAAAGGGTTCAAAAAGATTTGTAAGGCTGTTGCTGGATTTAGAGGATTGAGCTATAGCAGGAGGTTGAATAGGCTTGGACTATTTTCCCTGGAGTGTTGCAGGCTGAGGAGTGACGTTATTGAGGTTAATACATCATTTGGGGCATGGATGGGGTGAACAGCCATGGTAGTTTCCCCAGCGTAGGGGAGTTCAAGACTAGAGGGCATAGGTTTAAGGTGAGAGGGGTAAGATTTAAAAGGGATTTAAATGGGCAATCTTTTCATGCAGGGGGTTGTGTGTGTATGGAATGAGCTGCCAGAAGAAGTGGTGGAAGCTGGTACAATTACAGCATATAAAAGGCATCTAGATGGATATATCAATAGGACGGGTTTAGAGAGATATGGGCCAAATGCTGGCAGGTGGAGCTCGATTATTTTGAGGACATCTGGTTAGCGTGGATGGGTTGGACCAAAGGGGCTGATTCTATGCTGTACAAGTCTAACTGCAAAAGGTTCGAGACAGAAGGTTTTAAACAGGTGCAGAAGTGATGGAATTATGTCAGGAAGAAAAATGAAAAAGGCCCGCTATCGGATGGAATGGAAAATAAATTAAATTACCAAAAAGATGATGGTGCAAGGCAAAAAAAGATGATAAAAAGACATATAAAGAAATAAAGCTCTGTCTAGAGAAAGTGTAAATGTGAATAACAGGCATGGTTCCCTTAGTTGCTGTCCAAACAAATGAAGTAAGGATTATGCTGAGAAATTGCTGTGAACACAATGGTGAGTCAAATAAGATGTAAGATAGATTAGAGTGGTGCTGGAAAAGCACAGCAGGTCAGGCAATATCCAAGGAGCAGGAGAATTGATGTTTCATGAAGGGCTTTTGCCTGAAACGTCGATTTTCCTGCTGCTCAGATGCTGCCTGATCTGCTGTGCTTTTCCAGCACCACTCTAATCTAGACTCTTATCTCCAGCATCTGCAGTCCTCACTTTGCTGCATCAAAAGATGAGATGCATTTGTAAAGCTTATGTTCATCTTTATTGAAACAGAGAAGCAGCATGGTGATAGATTTGGAGTGTGGTCGAAGTCTTGTCTTGCTGAAGCCCAGTGATCAATATTCTGACCAACATGCTTTATTATAAAGTCTTTCAAATACAGTCCCTGCATGTTTTATTTATCTGATTAAAGCCTATACATTTAACAGCAATATGTTAACTGTCCTATTACAACCTTTAGAAACATTTATGATTAATCACATAATTGAACAATTTAATAATGCCCATTTAGCAGTGACCTCTGGTTAAGTGGCTTCATTTGAAGCTTTACTGCCATATACTCTTAGTGATAGCCTTTGCATATTAAAGTGACTATTGCAGAAAAAAATGGAAAATCCATTATGAGATTGCGAGAAAGATAATTTCTGTCAAATTGTACATGACAGCAGAAATTAATGTTATTGTCATCCTATAAAACTACACACAATGTTGCATTTAAAATAATCAGTCTCTTGGTATGGCTGTATTATTTACAATGTAATTGATTATTTATCAATTTGATTTGATTCCCTGATGTCATATTTGGCAAATGCTCCCACCTTTGAGCATTTATTGCTAAGGAATCAGAAAGATGTGCATTTGAAGACCTAACACTGCGATAAAACGGATGATGTTCATTATCTGAAGCACTGACACTTCAGACAGCAAAAAATTTGTAAATGCATTTTCGTTGGACCTATAATTATTCCCCACTCTGTACTGTGGTACAGTTTATTTGCTAAATGTCATTGCAAAATAAATGCTGTGGAGCTCGCTTTCTATTCAAACCAGTACAGCAATATTTTAAATGAGTCTGTGAGATTTTTGAGATTTGCATTTTGAACTACTGATTTTGCTTTTATAAAACAAACTTTAGCCATTTGAGCCAGTACATTTATTTGGCAATGTGCTTTGCTCATTATCTTTATTTTGTTGTATCTTTCATGTATGCCTTCAAAAGCAATGTTCATTTGTGCTCATGATTCCTGGCACTTGAGGTATCCAAATCCCAAATTTAGCATTGTGATGCTGGGTGATGCAGTCCAAACTTTGTTAAAGGAGCATGTTACATGTTCCTACTGTCACTGTTTAGGATTTGGAAGAGGTGAACAGTGGATTACACCAAATATGGGAACACAAGTGCTACATCCAGCAGAGATTGACCTTCCAATTGTGATCTAAGTTGATATTTCCTCAAAACTTTATGCCACCAACTAATTTCAATTTACCCATGTTCAGTTTTTCCGGGTAAATTTGTGGCCTGTACAGCTTCAAATAGGTCATGGGAGGCAGGAATAACTCATTTGTCACTTTCCCAATAGAAAAGCAGAAATAACTGGAGCAGGTCCAACACTTCTACCTGCTTTCCTGGAATGCTTTCAAAGACTGACTGATAATCACATAAAGCCTTTGTCTTATTTCCTTTGCTAACAGACATTACTTTGGTTAAGCATATTTCACTGGTGTCAAGCAAGTACTTGTGAGGTGAGCGTATATTGTGTTTACATAAAATTGTTTTCATATAATTATCTCAGTTAAGAGAATGTACTGTCATGATAATGTGACTGACTTTGTATTCCAGAGACCTGATCAAATGCTCTGAAGGCAAGAGATCAAATCCCACTACTACAATTGGGAAAATTAAAATTTAACAAATTAATAAAAATTGATTATGAAGGCAGTCTCATTAATGATGATCATGAAGTTACAAAGGGAGCAATTCTGCCATCCCTATCTGGTTGAAGTTATATAACCGAGAAGGTGCCTCTGATGATAAACATGATGTGGGGAAGCCAGTGTTGTACTGGGGTGGACAAAGTTAAAAATCACACAACACCTGGTTATAGTCCAGCAGATCTATTTGGAAGCACTAGTTTTCAGAGCTCTCCTCCTTCATCAGGTGGTTGTAGAGTATAAGATCCACAAGACACAGAATTTGTAGCAAAAGATTAGTGTCATGCAACTGAAATGATATATTGGAAAACTTGAATTGTTGAGTCTTTCATCTTTTAGAATGGGTCGCAGGTTTTGCTTCATTAATATGTAAATCCCAGAACTTCTTTTAAGTCACCTTCTCGGGATAACTTAAGGTTTTCTAACAAAAGGTGACATCTCAGCTGAAGTAGTTTTGGGATTTACATATTAATGAACTGAAACCTGCAACCCATTCTAAAAGATGAAAGACTTGACAATCTAGGTTTGTTCAATATATCTTTTCAATTGCATGACACTGTAATCTTTTGCTATAAATTCTATGTCTTATGATCCTATACTCCACAACCACCTGATGGAGCAGTGCTCAGAAAGCTAGTGCTTCCAGATAAACCTGTTGGACTATAACCTGGTGTTGTGTGATTTTTAACTCTGATGGTATAATGATGCTTGATAAAGATGCAGTACTGATGCCTTGCCAAATCAGAGTGTTTTATCAGCCACTTCCAGGTTAGACACAGGAGATGCTAGACACTGCAAAACAATGTGAAATAACTACACAGAGGCTGGTATCCTGTCACTAAGTCACCCTTTATTTATGAGTGCACAATACCCTGGCTACGGCCAGCCAGTTTGGAGTCAGTCCTCAACTGAGGAGATTCTAATCCCCTGGTTATATTTTTTTTCTTTTTCCTGATTTAGAAAGGAAATGATTGCAATCAACGTAGTTTAAAGAAAATTCATTCAATTGATTCATGAGATGATGGGGTTTATCTTATGATGAAAGGTTGGGCTTGTACCCATTGGGTTTCAAAAGAATGAGATGTTGGAATAACTGCACTGATGCCAGTATCCCATCAGCAAGTCACCCTTTATTTACTACTGCACAGTACACTGATTGTGGCCAGCCAGCCAGATTCTAATCTCCTGGTTATAATATTTTATTAAACAAATTACAAAACACAGTTTATAAAAAAACAGTTAACATTTACAGCTGTATACAACAGCAATTTTACAAGGGAGAGGAGCAGCAAAGCTAGGCCCCAAACCCTACCGTTCAACCAGTTTACAGGGAGATGAGGACAAACCTCAAATCCCAGTTCCACATATAAAAGACAGCAACAATGACATTTGTACATTAGACAATACTGTTACATACAAAAGTGCAGCCAATACAGACTCAGCAAGCCCCTGTCCCTCCCACCTTCTGACCACTCTAAGGCAGCCCACCCCTACTCACCTTCCAGCTCTCGGTCCACCCCATGTCCCTTCCAGTTCTTGGTCTACCCCGACACACCTTTCGCCCACCTCTAGGATAGCCTGACCCGGTAAATCTCCTGGTTATAATATTTTATTAAACAAATTACAAAACAGTTTACAAAAAACAGTTAACATTTACAGCTGTATACAACAGCAATTTTACAAGGGAGAGGAGCAGCAAAGCTAGGCCCCAAACCCTACCGTTCAACCAGTTTACAGGGAAATGAGGACAAACCTCAAATCCCAGTTTCACATAAAAGACAGTGACAATAACATTTGTACATAAAAGGACAATCCAGTTACATAAACGGTGCATACAATACAGACCCGGCAAGCCCCCGTCCCTCCCACCTTCCGGCCACTCTAAGGCAGCCAGCCCCTATGCACCTTCTGGCTCTCTGTCCACCCCATGTCCCTTCCAGTTCTCGGTCCACCCTGACACACCTTTCGACCACCTCTAGGACAGCCCACCCTGGTAAATCTCCTGTTTTCTTTTCAGAGCCAGCTCTCAGAGTGGCCCGAACATCTGACACTCCTGTTTATATTTTTTTTCTTAAACCCCACACTACCGCCTAACTGCGGTAGTGCTTATTTTTTCCCCAGCACCCATGTTTGTGTGTGTGCAGGTGTGAGACACAAGGTGTACGAATCTTTATTCGATTTCCACCACCAGGAAGATAGGAAAACACCCAAGTGGCCAGTGACAAGCAGTGCCCTAAATCTCCTGGTTATTTTTTTTGTTTATTTTTTTCTTTTATTTTTTTTTGTTTTTTTATTTATTTTTTTTTTTTTTTTTTTATTTTTCTTTTTTTTTCTTATTTTCAAGGAGAGTCCTTGCACATACACTCACAATAGGCAAACACCAGGGTGGCCAGTGACAAACACTGCCCTTACACTCCTGTTTTTTTTTTGATTTTTTTTGGGTCCCTGTTTCTTTTTCCCAGCACCCATGGTGTGTGTGTGTGCAGGTGTGAGACACAGTGAAAGACACAAAGTGCACGAATCTTTATTCAAATTCCACCACCAGGAAGATAGGAAAACACCCAAGTGGCCAGTGACAAGCAGTGCCCTAAATCTCCTGGTTATTTTTTTTTATTTTATTAAACAAATTACAAAAACAGTTTACAACAAACAGTTACATTTACAGCTGCATACAAGAGACAGCAATTTTACAAGGGAGAGGAGCAGCAAAGCCAGGCCCCAAACCCTACCGTTCAAACAGTTTACAGGGACATGAGGACAAACCTCAAATCCCAGTTTCACATAAAGATATAAAGAGACAACAGCAATGACAGTTGTACATTACACAGTACTGTTACATACAAAAGTGCAGACAATACAGACTCAGCAAGCCCCCGCCCCTAATCTCCTGGTTATACTGGCCAGCTCAGATTCCTGATTGGCCCAGGTTAATAACCCCAATCAATGACCTCATAGTCAACAAGGTCAACCTGCTTCCAATCACTGCACAGTGTCTCTAAAATGAGATCCAGGCTTTGCAGATCCATGCGGAGACAATTCATCTGGTGTTCTCAGATCTTAAAGTCCAGCTTTATGTCATATTCAGAAACAGCATTAACCTTGAAGCTGATGATAATTGGACTGTTTATTTTCATGTTTCACTTGATTGAATGATTTAATGTCCATTTCAGATCGTGCTAGGAAACAGGTTTTCTTTTGCAAAAGAAATGAGTCATCATTTTGTTCATGATTTTTGGATGGAATTTTAAGGTTTTTGTCCTGCAGCTCCATTTATTTAAAGAAAATATTTAATGGTGACTTCAAAATCTTCCCCTTGAGTGGTGCGTATATTATTTTCATACATTTGCATCTCATTAAAACCCAACTTGCCTTATTTATATTCCGCATCCATTTTCCCTTTCTCCACCAGGAAACTGGATGACGCAAAATCTGAAAATGTCAATAAGCATGCGTACCTGGCGGCAGCAGCTTGCTAAATGCTTGTCCCAGACCTTGTGCAAACGTTTCTTCAGAACGATGTCCCTGTGCAGCCCATGACCAATATCCTGCTCCAGCTTTTGTCCTTATGAATAAAACATCGGCAAACCAACAGCCTCACTGTATTATTGTACCAGCTCTCAGACCAACTCAGAAACCACTTTGGCCCTTTAACAGGTTACTTTGGAGCTCAGGAGTACCTTTGACTTGCATATTTCTGCCAGGTCACTTTGCAAGCAAGGATACATGCTTTGCACAGGATGCACTTTCTGCCTCTTAGCTTGTCTTAGTAGTGTTCAATCGCTTTCCACTTACTGAAAGGCTATCAATTTAAAGTCATAGAGTCATACAGCACAGAAACAGACCCTTCAGTCCAACCTGTCTGCACTGATGAGATAACTCAGTTGCACTGCATCCCAGTTGCCAGCACTTGCTCCATGTCTCTCTAAATTCTTCCCATTCATATGATGAAGGGCTTTTGCCTGAAATGTCGATTTCGCTGCTCTTTGGATGCTGCCTGAACTGCTGTGTTCTTCCAGCACCACTAATCCAGAACCATTCATATATCTGTCCAGATGACTTGTAAATATTGTAATTGTACCTACCTCCACTACTTACTCTGGCAATCCATTCCATACATACACCACTCCTTCTATGAAAAGATTATCCCTCAGGTCTTTTATAAATCTTTTCCCTCTCACCTTAAACCTACACTCTCTAGTTTTGGACTTTGGCACACGAACAAAAAGATCTTGGCTAATCATCCTATCCATGCCCCTCATGATTTTATACATCGCCATAAAGCCCATTTAAGGAATATCTTCCATGATGAAAAGCCTCGACTAGTCAGCTGATCTTATGAAAGTTGTTCACATTGTTTTCTTAGTGCACACACTTACTGCAACACTGACTTACAGGCAACCAGTATCTATGTGGGCCATATTTCATTTTAATGCATTATGTCATCTGTTCTCAACTCCAGGCTGCTAGCCTCTGTGTGGATTGCATTGCTTTTGTAGGGTATGGGGGCTTCAGGGCTCAGTAATGGGCTTCTTGCCTCTGCAGTTGTATTGTTTTCTATTGCAGAAGGAGAAGCAGGCAGTTTGCTCTGATAGGGAGCAATGGGCAGTCAAAGGCATGGACATATCATTATGCAGCATCATGCATCATGTGCCAGCAGCTTTTTGCAGCAACTCCACTGCATGTGCATGTATTTGCAGCAAATAGCCATTTGTGAAAGTCAATGGGGACTTGTCCTTAGTGGGGTGAAAAGGGAGTACAGTCAATCATGGGATATGGCAATAGTAATTCAAGAGGCTTGGCTGTTTCCAGTCCAGGGGGTTGGCCTGTCAGGCACTTGATCCTACCTGAGTCTAGGGATCTGTACCCTGGCAGTCCAAAGATTAGGCCATAGTCAGTCCATAGGTCAAGTGCAACCAGTTCCAGGGATTACAGATTGTGTGAGTATTGTGGAGACTACAGTCCAGAAGATAGGCCAGTTAGTTCTGCAATGAGACAAAGGGAGGGATTGAGAATAATGGAAGTTGATGGAAGAAGACTTAGTGATACTGTAGTGGCAAAAGAGATGGTGGGGTCTCCCAGAGAGTAATTAACAATCAGCAAGGGCAGAAAGAGTTAGTAGTTTGGGAGGATGATGTGGATGAGAACAGAGCACTTAAGTGGACAAGCTGCATGCAATAGTGAGTAAGAGTTGAACTGTGATGAAATGTGTATGGTGGCTGAGTTTGAGAGAATGGTGGTCCTATGAATGGGAGGCAGCCCTAACTCTTGCAGTCTTCAGAAAGTCATTATCTACTTCTTGCACTGCCGAGTGACCCAATTCACTCAGGACACAGTACTGACTTGAGCTACTATCGAGGTCTGAACTGCCTAACTCTGACGGAGTGGAGTCCTATTCTAGTCAACTAGGATAATAACTATCCGCTTCTCCTTCACCTCATCCACTGTGCTTCCAGATCCCTGTTCACAAAACAGGGAGCAAGCTTTCCTTTCCTGTGGGTCATGTAGAGGCTTGGCAGCATGTTGTGAAGGGTCACTCCTGGCTTGCAGTGCCTGCAGTGGTGTGCAGCTGGGCTTTAAATATGGTGCCAGTGGCAAGAATGGGGGAAGGTCCAGGCAGTGGTGACCACTTCTGACTCTCCAGCTGAATGGTTCCCTGTGAAAAGTACCCAGGAGCCCAGATACCTAACTAACACAGAAGACTGTGTGAGAAAGTCACTTTGAGCCACCACAGACCAAACACCATGAATCTCAATCAGTAAGATATTTTAACTGAAAATAGGACAATTCTCTGTGATCTTAGATCCAATGTATGGCTGAATTTTAACATGCATCTGAAAAGATCTAGCTAGTCACTCAGTTGTATCAAGCTTTTACAAAAGCAGAGCACTATAAGTATGCCTGTGCAACATGACCCACAGTTCAAGACAGCGGCTGAACAATTCATAATCGCCATGAGGAATGAACCTGGTGCTGGCCTTACCAATAATGCCCATGATCTCATTAATGAATAAAAGCAATTTTTTTCTACATTATTGATCTATGTTATTTCTATTATTGCATTTACGCTATTACACCTAGCAAGTCTTGAATTTAAAATATGAATGCCAGCAGCATAATTAGATTATATTTTCACTGTTGTTTGCAGTGGTTTACATTTCTATTGCTTATTGCATAATCGTATAAATAGCAATCTAAAATTAATTTTCATGCAGTGAGTTGCATTTTAGTGACATATGGAAATATGTCACTTATGCGGAGGACTGGTGACCAAGACATCTGAATGTATGAATGTGTGAAACTGTTAGCTTGAAACAACTGTTCCACCAAGCCTACCCTGTCTATATTGCCTAATGTTACTCACAAGCTGATTAATCATCCCCTATCCAATAGCAGAGCACAATCATCTGTGGCAGGCATAAAAAAATATAAAAAGCAAATCAGTTATCTGTAAACAAATATGATAAAGTCCATGTCCATCCCTTAGGCTGTGAAATCTGATCAGGGGATTGCATTGATCATGTTTATATTACCTGGAATTTTGTACCGAGAGATGTCAACCGTTGATTGAAAGCAGGACAAAGGTCAGCACCAACTCTACAAAACAGCACATTATTCCAATGCTTTTGGGAAAATGGAACCGTCTAATATCTCATCTCACCCCACCTCTAGTTTTATATACATATATCATCTTGTCATTCCTAATCTATCCATCTGAAATAATCAGCATCAATAAGAACAGAATCTAGCCTTTGAGTTAATTTGTATACTATATATACTGAAGAAACGATAGGCCTTGCGTATCAATTGCCCCTGGAATTTTGGTAAAAAAATCAAAACTCTATTGCATTTCAAAGAGCCACAGAACTGTTACAGCACAGAAGAAGGATATTCTGGCAGTCATCTCTGCACTAACTACACAACAAACATTTTGATTTAATGCCATTCCCCTGTTCCATATGCTTGCACATCATTTACATTCAACTGATCACTGAAAGCTTTCTTAAATGCCTCAATTGACTGCACCTCCGCTGCACATCCAGGCAGTGTGTTTCAGACCCATTGTGTAAGAAAGATTTTTCTTCCATCACATTTGATAAAATTGTGAATTACTTTAAATCTGTGACTGTTCATTTTCATCCCTTTTATGAGCATGACCAGATTCATCCCATCAAGCCCTTTGATGGCTTTGAAAATTTCTTCCAAGTCTCTTTCTACTCTTCTTCGATTTAAGGAAAATAGTACCAATCTCTCCAATCTACGCTTGGGACTAAACCATTTTGCTCAATCTCTTCTGAAATCTCTCCAATGTTTGTTTTTCATCCTTCATGTGATGTGGCACCCAGAAATGTACACAGTACTCCAGCTTACCATTTGCCTGACACTAAAGGTAAACTCATCCTGATGTTAACCAACTCAGTCATATAACACATAACTGGCTTTTGTCTGTGCAAGTCAACATGTGCTGTCAAGGCTACTACCTCAATGGTATGCTGTATTCCTACCAATCCCACACTCTGAAATGACAACATGGAATCAAGAAGATACAGCAGATTCACAGCCTGTTTCAAGCTCTTGCAAATAAGTGAATACTATGAGACCAAGTGAGCAGCCTTGAAATGTTCTCTGGCCCAATCTGTGAGTTGGGTTCATTTCGCTGCACATAAAGTGTCCTCACGGCAGTTTTGCAATGAAAGGTGCAGTTGGGCTCCAAAGTGCAGCACTGAAGAGCAGAATTGTGCTGTCAGTCGATCAGAGATGTGACATGATGATGTGGTAAGGCTGACACGTACCTAATGTCATGAAATTGGGGTGTTCCCATGGAACGTACCCTGAGATGTTGGTGCCTGGTGTCCAAGGTGGAGGTCTAGAGAAGCCAGCAGCATGCTGGAATCACTGGGTAACTGCTTTGACTTTCATGTCGGCTATTTTCAGCATCTAGTTTCCATCCAGCAGGTGGGCGAATGGAACTCTACATAGAGATAAGCCAAGATTAGATAATAATTAGATGTTAATGTGTCAAAATCGACTTTTTATTGCTCACTAGTAATCTCATCTCACCATTCAACACCGGGTTGGAAAGTGGGACATTTTGCTCTTGATGTTGAGAAGCTCTTTGTTCGCCATCTCATGTGCTGACCTTATGTTTCTCACCATGGCTCACATCATTCAGGGCTTGGGAAGATTTCCCCTATTATGTCTGTATCATCAAGTGTTTGAGGGGGTCTAAAACTGGACAAAATATTATAAACATGCTCTAATCATGAACAGCATGGTGGGCAAAGTTTTGTATTTCATAGTTTTACTAGTACAGGTAGACAATCCTTTATCCAAAACCCTTAGGACCAGCTGTCTTTAGCATTTTGGAATGTTTTGGATAAAGGATTAAATGACATTTTCATAGTAAAATTTAAAAGAAGTTACCAAACACCAGACCCACTTATGATTACTATGAGCACTGAGACAGAATTGACACCTGCCAGTGCTGGACCACGTCGCTGTGTCACATCTGAGTGACATGGGTTGAGTGGGTGTAGAGTTGCATTAACTGCATTAACATGCCAAACAACCTTGTTAATGAGAAAAAAAATTCAGAGAAAGAATTTCGGATTTTGGAGCTTTTTGGATTTCAGAATTTCAGATAAAGGATTGCCTACCTGGATGACGTAACATTATATTGGTCTTCTCAAATTTAGCCGAGGAGTTTTAAAGACTTGTGAACTATAATGCAAAGATGCTTTTCACTCTTAGCCAAAATGCAAAAGAATACATTTATCCAAATTTTGAAGTCAGTTGTGGCTCAATTAGTAGCACTTTTGCTTTCAATCCGATTGTCTGTAAGCAAGGACTGTTGGTCTTTCGAAAGGGATGTGAGACTGTTTTCTGTATCTTCAGATGGAAATGAAAAGATCTCATAGCATTCTCTGAAGAACAGCAGGTAAATCTTCCCTAGTACCCAACATTTGTCCTTCAAAGGTACCACTAAAACAAGATCTGGTCAGCACTTATGTGATGGATGCAAATTAGCCACCCAGTTTCTACATTACAACAATACTTCAAAATGAAGTCTGCAAGGTGTTATGATATATTTTGAGAATGGGAAAGACACTACTTGAGAGTAAGTTTTTCTATTCTCTTTTTAAATATCATTTTCCAAAGTTTCATTCGTTCTCCACGTACCACAGAATGACCTTGCAAAAATCATTTCTCGTCCCTAGTCCTAATATTTGCACAGATTTATATCACGAAGAAAGTGAAAAGCTATAACTATCTGAAGCTTATTCATGAATTGATTCGATCAACATTCCACTGATTTTGCAAGCTTCTGACTTGGAGAGAAATATATTGTGAGGAGCTTTATCAAAGGCTTTCTGAAAATGCATATGGACCATGCCTATTGGGATATCTTCATCCACTAACCTAGTAAATCTTCAAAAAATTGTTAGTGCACTGCCTTCTTTTCCAGAGTGCCTCTGAGCATCCCTGGTGAATTCTATACATAGAAATCATAAACAGTCTATATTTCGATCTTTTTAAGTTTTTTTTAACCTATAACTGACATAGACTAATGGGCCTATGGTTCTTGAGTTTTGCTGAAAACACAAACCATCCCAGATTCTAATTAACTATTAAAGATACGAACAATGGTCTTCTCTTGATATCTCTATTTGGATCAGCTCCTCAATCTATCGGAATGGTAGAAAAATCGTGCATATCTTCATTTTCTACTTAAAACTAAGAAGGTCTGCAATATGTAACTTTTAACTTTATTTTGTATGTTTTACACTATACTATAATTACCGTGATGTTTAACTTTGTTCTTTCTTTCTTGTTGTTAAGATTCTGTACTGAGGTACCTAAGATGGTGTCTATGTGGCAACATTATACACTTTTCACTGTACTTCTTTACTTTTATACTTGAATATATTTGACTTTAAAATCAAAATCAAATACTACCTTAAATCTATGTCTCCTGTTAATTGACCTCTCTGCTAATGGCAATAGTCTTTCCTCTATCTGGGGCCCTCATTATCTTGTCCACCTCAAATAAGTCATTGTTCAGCCTCCCCTGTTTAAAGTAAAAAAAAACCCTCAGCCAGTCCAATCTTTCCACATAGCTGCAATTTTCAAACATTGGCATTATTTTTGTAAATCTCCTTTATATTTTTTCCAGAGCAATTATGCCCTTCCTGTAATGTGGTGATCAGAACTGCGCACAAAATTCCAACCATGGCCTAATGAACATTTTATATTGTGTGAGTGTAACATCCCTGTTTTTATATATAGATGTTGTTCATACCCCATTGTTTTATTCCATCTGAATTCATACGCTCAACTATTTTAATACGAACATAATAACTGGGAGTAGACTGTACTTGTCCTCAAGGCAGCTCTGCTACTTAGTGAGATAATGACTGATCCTCAACCTGAGCACCACTTTCCTATCTGTTTGTGACAGCTTTGAGTCAGTTAAAGTTCAAAAATGTATTGCTTTCATCACTGAATATACTCAGTGACTGAGCATTCACAATCCTCTTGAGCAGAGAAGTTAAAAGACTCATCAATTTTGAGTGGAGAAATTTCAGCTCATCTCAGTCTAAAATTGTCAACCCTTTATTCTAAGACTGTAACCATGATTTTTCAGACGGTGGAGTTTCCATCCTCACTTTCTTGAACATCAGCTAGGAATGCATTCCCCAACAATACTGTTCAATCTCTGGGGAGTTGGAACTTGTGGCGCTCAGGAGGAATTGCAACCTTGAAGGTATTCCAGAGTTGCTGTGTAGCCCAAGCAATGCCAGAAGTAGTAATGGGCCACTGCTGGCATAACAGCAGTCCTCTTTATCTCAGTTCTCAAGTTCTGCATCAGTTAAATTGGAGTTGGGGGAGGTGGAGGGATGGGGAGCTGAGGCACAAGAGGGGTTGCGGGTGATGAGGATGTTACAAGAGAGAGAAAGAGGAGAGGGAGTAGGAAGTAGGAGTGAGGGGAAGGTTGGGGATTTGGTGTGCACGGACTTGCAAAAGGATTCGATACAGTGCAACCCAACAGACTTGTGAGGAAAGTTATGAGTTACGGATAAAAGGGAAACTAGCAATGTGGATACAAATTTGCATGAGGGGTAGGAAATAAAGGATATTGATTAATTGGTATTATTGGGACTGGAGGAAGGTTTCTCATGGGGTCAGTTTTGGGACTGCTGCTTTTCCTTATATATAGACCTTGATGTGCGGGGGACAGTTTCAAACTTTGTGAATGACAGTAAACTTGGGAGAATTGTAAACTGTGAGAAGGATAGCATAGGACTTTAAAAAGCCATTAAATGTTGATGTGGTTGGTGCATAAGTGGCAGCAGCAGTTCAATATAGAGAAGTGTGTGGTAATGTAAGAACATTCAGGAGCTGAACAATCTGTGTTTATATGGATATAAATCATTAAAGGTGGCAAAACAGGTGGAGAGAGCAGTGAATAAAGCATATATTATTCCAAGGTCTATAAATTGGGGCATAGATACAAGAGCAAGAAGGTTATGATGAATTTTGTATGAGACACTGATTATATCTCAGCTGGGGTATTGTGCATCATTTTGGGGTTCACACTGTACAAAGGGTGTGAATGCATTGGAGAGGGAACAGAAGAGGTTTATGAGAATGGTTTCAGGGATGAGATACTTCAGTTATGACAGAAGATTGGAGAAGTTAGGACCATTCACTTGTAGAGAAAGAGGCTAAGAGGAGATCTGATAGAGGTTTTCAAAATTATGAAAGGTGCAGACAGAGTGGAAAGGGAGAAACTGATCCTACTCGAAAACAAATGGAGAATCAGAGGACTCTGATTTAAATCATTTTGTGAAAGAAATAAATGCAACTTGAGAAATAAAAACCTTGTTTACACAATGAGTGGTTTGGGTGTGGTAATATAGAGACAAATCTTGCTGAGGGATAGGAAACAGGAGAATGGTTACTGGGCATGTTACTTGGGTGTGTGGTGCAGGTAGTTTCATTTGAGTCATTGGAAAGATCGTTGGATGATTCTTTAAATAGAAGCTATGGGAAGGATTACAAGGAGAGGGCAGGAGATTGCCATTATGTGAATACTGAGAGCCAGGGCAGACATGATGGACTTAATAGCCTCCTTCTGAACTCTAACAATTTGACATGTTCAGCCAAGTACAAAGCCTGTTGACCTCTCTTTGTTTGCACCTGGGTAAATCAATATTATTATAGTGAAACATGCAGTAAGACATCATGCTCCAGGCTTGTTGATGGCTTCAGCTATTTCATTCTCTCTTAATCCGTCACATCAGTGCAGTTTTTCTGGTTCGGAGGTTTTGATGATTCAACCTTTACATATCACTGTGCATATCATCAGTACTTGATAACCATTTAAAATTAGCTGCGAATCTAATGATTCTAGTTCTGATGCTGTTGAGCAGACTGCTGTTATGTTTCTTTACAAGATAAATCGCAGAAATCATAATCCCAGATGAGATAGCAGTGTTTCATTATATTAAAAGTCTTGGCAAGCTGAAGGAACAACCAATGATTTGATAAATTGTTCTGATTCTAGCACTGCGCTATTTTACTTCATTCTCCACATTGCTATAAAGTGCCTATATCTCATTCTTTCCCAGCCAGTAAATTTAAGTTCACTTGCCTTGTCACTGTCAGCGTCAATCACATTGTCATTAATGTATGCCTAAAGAGCCATCTGGCCTCTCCAGAGTGAGTTCAGCAATTCAGTGAGCCTTTCTCTCCTGTATTGCTGATTCTAGAGTGTTTCAAGCTGCTCCTTTTTTGATTTGAATTGCCTGGTCCTCTGACTGTTTTAATTTATTCCTAACTCATGCTATGATCCTTTTTCCTTCACAGTAGCAGAGAACAGAAAGGTCCTGAGGTTGAATGAAATCATACCGCGCTTGGGTTTTAGAGCAGTCATCAACCTGTCAGTGCCTTCCTATAACCTAACCAAATACTGTAATTAAATCTTCATGCAGCAACTGTCCCAAAATACACTGTATTTGAACAATGTGATGAGACTAGGATTTCAGATATCTAAGAAATGTGTGATAAATTGAGTATCATTCTGGTAGTTGTTAAGCTAATAAAGAAAATTAAAGATCCTTCTCAGAAGACAGCAAACATATTTGTTAGCCTGAAATGACACGTTATTAAAGATAGAAAAAAAATCAATGATTAAGCATCTCTGATACAACTCTGTTTACCACAACATTTATTCTATAATTTGTCCCTGCTTGCAGATATTTTGGAGCTAAGTTATTTGATATTATTTCTGTAAAATTTACTTAATTTTTATGTTGTACATTAAGTACTGGAATTTCACCACCTCCATTGTTCTAAAGTCTTTACTACCTGAAATAGTCACCATGTTGCTAGTGAAATGCATTAGCCTGTGTATAATTACCATATAAGCACTTAATGCTCCCTGTTAAAAATAACCGAGAGGAATTTGATATAAGAATATTTATCTCTTGCACCATTCTTGTTTCCTGGTCCTCGGGTTTTTCAGAGGATAATCTGCAAAATATTCTGATGGCCTAGAAGGATCCTCAGAGTTCTCTTCAAGATGTTACAAAAACAATGTGCTTCGGAGATAATCAAGAAGTGCACATATTTTATTCACTAATCCATTGTCGTGAAGATACCATTTCCCTTTTTGATCTTCAGCAGGAGCTAAAGTGAAATATCCATTGCTACCCACACTGTTTGAATCTTCTTTTAAAACAAAATCTCTGTATTTATAGCTTCGCATGAGGATCAACAAAATAGTGTGTCCTTTTTATTGCATCTAAAGCTGAGTAAAAATAATCTCATCATCTTCCTGCAGTTAAAAAAAAAGTCTCGGAAATCAATAGACTGGGAAAATAATAAAATTCTAATCATTTTTATACAACAATCTGCAGCACAAAGTATTCAAACATATTTTCCGTGTGAGTGACCACTCTAGCATTGCATACATTAAAATTATGATATCACATTTTCTCCCTCTAAAATTGAATTTGATGTGAAAAAGTGGAGAAAACTTTACAAGTCTGTAAAATGAGTTGAAAGTAATTAGAAGTAGCTACAATAAACAAACTAAATCACATTCTTCTGCTATGTGTTCAGCCATGTGTTTAATCAGCAAAAACAAAATGCCTTGGGTGTTGCAGAGGGACAGAAACATGAGAGCCCAGAGACCAGGTGATTTGTTAATGTACCTTTTCTTGGATGAGCCTGTTGCAGTGTCAGGAGCATTGCGAATGAATGGTACAAACATACACTGTTGACTCATCTTTATCTTTTCAACCTACAAACATGGAATGCTGTATAGAAAGGGAGTAGTGGGAGAAAATGGAAAATGTTGATTGGTATCAGGCAGTGAAGGGCTACTTCCTGCCAATGGAGTGCTAACCCAGGACAAAGTTAAAAATCACAACACCACCAGGTTATAGTTCCAGAGGTTAATTTGGAAGTACTAGCCTTCAGAGCACTGCTCTGAAAGCCAATGCTTCCAAACAAGCCTGTTGGACTATAACTGGTGTTGTGTGATTTTTAACTTTGTCTACTCCGGTACAGCACTGGCTCCTCCACATTTGGGCAACCTAGGACCGGCAAAATGAATAAATAATGGTGGTGCCAGAACAGCTGAGGTTGAATTAGAAATGAGAGTGACCCTGCTAATAGATAAGGATCACCGAAGCTGATCATTTTAAAAAAATGAAGCCTCTGCATTGGCCTTGGTGGAAGTGGATGCTTAGTTCCCTCATCCCAGATGCATGTCGAAGAGGAGAGGATTTTATGTAAATATTTGAGTGAACCTATAAAGCCTCAAATACTGTTGTGAATAGACTCTCAGCAGCCTTCATATAGCTCGCCATGTTCAGGTTCACTGAGAACTGTGTGCATCAAACACTACAGGAGGCAGGCTTCTCGTGTTTCCAGGGCAAACTGGCACCACTTCAGTGCCTCTATGTTTACCATTGCATCATGAGCCTTATTTTCTATTCATTCATCGGATGTGAGAATTGCTAGTAAGGTCATCATTTATTGCTCATCCCTAATTTCACTTTCAGAATATGGTGGGCAGCTGCATTCTTGAAATGCAACCGTCTGTTAGGAATGGAATGTACCCATGGTGCTGATAGAGTGTTTGAAGAATGGGTCTCTGGGTATGGGTATGCCCACAGTATTGATAGAGAGTTTGACAAATTTACCCCAGTGACAATGAAGGTATTCCCCAATGTTGGAATAGCTCTATATCAGGATGACATAAGACTCTGAGGGGAACAAGGGGAAATGATGGTCTAGTGGTGTTATTGCCAGAATATTTATCCAAAGACCCAGGTAATATTTTGGGAAGTGAGGTTCAAATCCTGTCATGGCTGGTGATGGAATTTAAATTCAATAAAACCTGGAGTTAAGAACTCATTGTTGGGGAAGAAAACCTATCTAATTCACTAATGTCCTTTAGGGGATTAAACTGTATTCCTTACCTGGTCTGGCCTACACTTGACCCTAGACTCACAATAATGTGGTTGACTGTTAACTGCCTTCTAGGAAATTAGGGTTGGGAAATAAATGCTGGCTTTGTTAATGACACCCACACTCTATGAATGAATAAAGATAAACATTGTGGTGTTTCCAAGCAGTTGCTGCTTTTTTCCTTTTAGATTGTACTGGACCAAATGTTCAGAAACTATCTTGACAAGTGCTTACACTTCATCTTGTACATTGTACACACTGCACTACACAGTGGAGAGAGTAAATGCTGAAGGTAGTGGAAAGATGCTAATCAAGCAAAGTGCTTTGTCCTGGATGCTGTCAAGCTCCTTGAGTATCGGAACTACAATCATCTGGAGAAGTGGGGTATATTCAATCTTATTCCTGACTCATGTCTCGTCAATGGTTGACAGGCTTTGGGAATTAGGTGGTATTTTTTTTAATTCTCAGCCTCTAACCTGGTTCAATAGCAAAGCTATGTGTATGGTTTGGTCATGAGATGTTGATGGTGCAGAATTCAATGATGATAGCAATGCCATTGAATGTCAAGGAACGAATGGTTAGATTCTCCCTTGCTGGAGATGATCATTGTTTGGAACTGTGTAATTCAAATGTTACTTGCTACTTATTGTTCCAAGTCTGAATGTTGTCCAGATCTCACTGAATACAGACGTGGTCTTCCTCAGTATCTAAGGAGATACCAATGGAATTGAGCATTTTGCAATCATCATTGATTATCCCAATTTTCTTACCTTGTGATGGAGAGAAGGTAATTATCAAAGCAGCTAATCATGTTTGGTCCTGAGACACTACCTCAAAGAACTCCTGCAATGAAATCATGGATTGAGGTGATTACTCTTCAACAATCTTTAACAACCTCTTTAATCTTGATCTCTCTCTGCACCTCTTGGCAGCTGTAACATTTTATCGTGCACTCTGTTCTATTACTCTGATGTACTGATCTGCCTGGAAAGCATGTAAGACAATATTTTTCACTGCACCTCGGTACATGTGACAGTAAAAAAATCAAATAAAATCAAACCAAATCAAATCAAAATCACAGCCACATTCCTTCCTGTTAGCATTGACTTGAAACAATGGAGAGTTACCCTGATTCCCATGGAGATCAATTCTATCAGGACTCCTTAATGCTACAATTGGTCAATGCTGCCTTGGTGTCAAGATTGGTGACTCTAACCTCACTCGAGAGTTCAGCTCATTGAACATGTTGGAGCAAGGTTTTAGTGAGGACAGGAACAGAACTGTTCTGGTAGAACCCAAACTAAACATCAGTGAGCAAGTATTAGTGACTAAATGTTTCTTGATACTAATGTCAACTGCACCTCCTTTACGGGTAGAGAACAGGCTGATGGGGTTTGGCTGGGTTTGGTTTGTTCTGCTTTTGTGCGCAGGACATACCTGACTCATCTTCCATAATTCTGGAATAGTGGTGCTGGAAGAGCACAGCAGTTTGGCAGCATCCGAGGAGCAGTAAAATCAACGTTTCGGGCAAAAGCCCTTCATCTTCCATAATGCCAGGTATAGACCAGTGTTGTAGCTGCTTTGGCACAGCTTGGCTTGGGGTGGACCTAGTTCAAAAACATAATTTTTCAGTATTATTGTTTGGATATTGTCAGATACATAGCCTTTTTAATATCCAGTGCTTTCACCCCTTTCTTGGTATAACATGGAGTGACCAGAAGACTGGCGTCTGTGGTGCTGGGGACCCCAGGAAGAGGCTGAGATGGATCATCCACTAGGCACTTCCGTTTGAATTCTAAATGTTTTAGCCTTGTCATCTGTACTGATGTACTGGGCAATGATATGCTATCATTCCAAACAGAAATCTGTAAACGCACTTATTAACTTTCATACCTATGATAGATAACACTATCAGTTTGATGCATTACAATAATCTAATTAATTTAATAATATTGAATGCTGTTTGGATTTGAACTGGTACTTTTGTCTTCACTTTGTTTTCAACATTGATATAATTTTCTTTCTCGCGTCGGTTTTTTTTTTATTAGATTTAACTTCCATTAAAAAATGGAAGGATTCTAAAATAAAGTGTTGCGACAACATGACTCTTTGACAACTGATGAGTTTATGTTGAGAGGGACCCAATTCACTTTCAAAATGTGAATATGTTTGGATTTCATTCACTAAATTGTGGAATAAAAACATTCAACACAGTCCTGGTTCTAGACATTATTGTGCAACTGGCTTTAAGAAAAATCAAAATTCAAGTAACACTTTGCAAACAACTGCATTGCTTTAAAGAATATAATAGTGATTATTGGCATGCACATATTCTAATGCACAGAGCTTGATTTACTTATTTGACTGGGAATTACAAATCAGGACCTTTCCCAACATCACGTTTCTGATTTCTGAATGAACCCTACATACACTTCCTGTATTCTCCCTGGGGAATTGGGGTCTGGTTAGAGTATGGGGCTGCCATCTTCTAAAGCGGGCTCCTGTCAAGGAGACGGATGAATGTTGAGTTCAGTGAGTCAGAAGGGTCACCTTCATTTACTGATCTCTCCATGTCCTAGGATTAGGCTCCTAGTCCTCACACCTCATCCTACCTGTCCTACTGCCTACTCCCAACCTCTTTGCCATGCCCCATGCATCTCTATGTCCACCTAACCAGTATCCATGATGGGTATAATACATCAATCTGATAATAACCCCAGGAAGTCTATGAAATGCTCATGAAATAAATAAATGCACAGCTATGAAAACTCCATTAAAAAAAAATCTTATTTCTTTTAAGTGTTCCTAAATATTTCAAAATAATAAATAATTCAAACATTTCAAATATATTAACTGCTGTTGAAAATATCAATCGAATCAAATTAACAGACTGCTTCACAGCTGTCTTAAATGGCACCTGAGCTGATGGTAAAATTGGGATTTAGAACCCAACCAATTGTTCGTAATGATATTAAATTGCACAGCTGTATAAACATACCCTCCAGAGCTCAAATTAATGGATCCTTTGAAGTTGACCTCTCTTCTCAAAAGCATAACAGATGAACATTTAATCAAAGAAGTCAGACATCTGTTTACTTTTTTTTCCAGGTCTCAATAAATCTTTGGATTTTAAGTCAATCTTAAAATCAAAACACAGAATTCATACTACACACCATTATTTGATTCTTAATATTATAGATTGCATAAGAGCCATTTAACTACTGGAAAAAGTCTTCTAATGTATCTGAATACTTAGACAATGTGGATTAGTTTACTGATGACTAACCTTTTAGGAACAGAGATCTTATACCATTCATTGCTTGAAAACTGAATGAAACGTGTCATACATCATTTAATTGGAATTGGCATCATTTTCCAACTTAATTACTTGCCAAAGGTTTCCTGAATCTGCAGCATGATTCCCCTTCTGATTGACAGGAAAAGTTTCAGAAAAGTATCTGCCTTGTTGAATGTCTCAAACTCATGAAAGTTCAAAATTGAGGAAGACATTTAAAAGGCTGAACATAATGCTACTTTGAGTATGCAACAAATCACAACCTGCTACATTTCCCACCCCAGTCAAAATGGTGACCAGCAGGAATCAACTGGGATATTTACATTTATGGCCTCCCTACTTCCATTTTCCATTCTACAATGAGGATTTGACCATCATGGGGCAACTAAACCGAGCTCAATGAATACGTCTGTTACCGAGCCATCCAAAAAATAATCGAAAAAATAATGGATATTCAAGTAGTGTAGTTTACCAGTCATTGCCCATTACTAATTTCCATTATCTCCGTGCATTCAGTTCAATTCCCTCCTCCTTATTTTACTCTCTAAGGAGGTTAATGGCCAGCAAGTTGGTATTCCAGCCACACCTTTTAATTTCCTACCTAATTGTGCCCCCTGTAGTATTTCATGAATTGTTATCAAAACCATTGTAGCCACAGAGCTGAATTTATTGTAATTAATCATTTCAAACCTTAACCAATGAATTACATGTTAGATTACTACTTTCCATTGAACTTATGACATCAATAATGGAAAACAACATGACGTGGACAAATTAATACTGGTATTTGAAATCTACAATAAAAACAGAAAGTGCTGGAAAATCTCACCAAATCTGCCAGCATCTGTTGAGAGAGAAAGAGTTAACATTTCGAGTCCAATATAACTGATGGGGTTCTGAAGAGCAGTCATGTCATTTTCAAAACATTAAGGACCTGTTTGAAAATCCAATTTGCATAAAGCAAATCCTTTCGATTGTATTCAAAATAGGCAGAACATGGGAGGAAACAGTATGGTGCCACTTTTAAGTAACTGGTCCTCATCTCATCACGGTACAAGATGTTGTTAGCAATTAAAGAGGAGGGAATTGGACTGAATGCTCGGAGATAATGGAGATTAGTAATGGGCAATGACTGGTAAACTACACTACTTGAATATTCATAAAGCGCAATGAACAAATATGCTAGGCCCAAGAATACTTACACAAATTAACGTAGAAGGAGGGAGAGATCCGGGAAGTATTTCATCATAGTCAACTGGCACAGGAGTGACACTGGAAAATTGGAAAAAGATTAGCTATTCAGCAGTCTTTTGAAATAGTCAGAGCCTGATTTGCAGGAATTGCAGAGCTTATACTTTCACATCTGCTTTGATTGCAATAGATTCAATTATAAAGGAAACAATTCAAATCTACTTAACAAGAATAATTTCAGAAGGACAAATGCTGAATTTATTTTAAGGCACTTTCTCCATAATATATCAACAGTCTTGAATAGACTTCCTCTGTGTGTCACTGGACTGTTTGTTTTCACCTCTTTGTCATACTTTCTGAGTCAGATTTTCCATGCATCAATCCTCATTTAAGGCCTCACAAGGTTCCCATTGTTCTGTCAATTTTCTTACCAGGTAAAGTTCATCAAATATTAGTGCAGAAAATGACCAACAATCGTGCAGCAAGAACAGCTTGAGAGTCAAACTGTTGAAAAGAAGTCTAAAAGTTCTAATGTCATTTTAAAGCGATAGTATCTTATTTTAGTTAGCTGTAAATCACACAACACCAGGTTATATCCCAACAGGTTTAATTGGAAGCACTAGCTTTCAGAGCGCCGCTCCTTCATCAGGTGATTGACAACCACCTAATGGAGGAGTGGCGCTCCAAAAGCTAGTGCTTCCAATTAAACCTTGGATTATAACCTGGTGTTGTGTGATTTTTAATTTTGTACACCCCAGTCCAACATCGACATCTCCAAATCACTTTAGTTATGCAGTTAAGTAAATATTGTAGATGCCTACCTGTTCTGGTTCACAACTCAAACTTTGAGCTAACGATGCAAGGACACTTTGTGTATTACAAAGTGAGAGGCAGATTTTTTTAAAATTGCTGACAGACCGCATTTCTGTTTGTCCTGCTGAGACTGAGTAAAATTTATAAACAAGTGAAATAGCTTTGCTAAACATTTTTTATGAAGGCAGGAAGATAGTTTACCTGCAATACTTACATCATAAATTACAGATCTAGCATGCAGCTTAAAAGTTCACAACCAAATTTGTGGATATGACACAGGTCCATAACAGTTTACAGCAGAGTTATAATCAAGGAATAAACTGATGCCTCAAATTTAAGCAAGATTTTAGTGGGGACGGTGTGAGCACTATGCAACCATCAACCACAGTGTTGACCCCAGCAGTGTGAGGCCTGAGTTGCTCAGACCTATTGACTTTATCTGCCTTTTAGCCAGTTGTTTGCCAAAAGAAGCAGGAATCAGAGGAAACAAAAAAAAGCAAGAGCCTTCAAAGAGGGATTCAATGGCAAGAATGTAGGTTTCAAAGGAAAAGCTAGTATAGAACAGAAGAGGCCTCAAAGTACGTTGAGGAGTTGTGTTCCTCTTCCACCTAGACCTGTGAAGGAATTCAGGAAATGAGTTCCAATGGTCTCTTCTGGTCCTATGTCCTTCCCCAGTTAGCTGCAGCTGGTGGGAAAGCCAACATGGTTTACTTGCTCAGAACAACAACTACAATGGCAGTTAAGACCCATTGCACTCTGATCCACATATTTAAACAAAGGGAAAGATGTTACCATGCCCAACCCACCATTATTGGCTGGGAATCTAGTGAAATGAGGTACATGATCCATCTGAGGCCTACGTCCTCTCCCCCACCAACTCCCATTTTTCAAGCAATGGTGGAGATGTGTGGTGACCCCACTGAGACCATTAAGTCCCTATCTTGCTCCCACTTCAATATAACCCATACAAGGTGAGGCCAATACTAAATGGGCATGCCAGCAACCTTTCCTGCTTGTGTTGGGTAAGTTGAGGGTCCATTAGAGACATAATTCCACAAAGTTAGAAATGCCCTACAAACCTCCCAACCTTTCAAATCCAACCTCCTAACTCACTTGCTCAATTCTCTTTCGCCACTTTGCTTGGACCTGCCAGTCTAGCCTGATCAATACCCCAGAATTTTATAAGGTTCAGCATTCATCTTTTTCAGGACTGCCTGCAATCCTAGCTACTGTTGTCCTTGAGGAGAAAGTGAGGTCTGCAGATGCTGGAGATCAGAGATGGAAATGTGTTGCTGGAAAAGCGCAGCAGGTCAGGCTGTTGTCCTTGAACCTGGTGCTGCTGGGCCTACAGAGGTTCAGTCAATCAGTTTAACCGGCAGATCTCTGAGACTGGTCTTCCTCCCCAGATGGGATCAGGCACTGCGACCTTTGACACTTAAATGAAGTGCTCAGTGATTGCAGAGGGTATGTATTCCCTGTCAACAGTCTGAATGATGGGATGGAAAATCCCACCATCTGAAAAATCCTGTCCAAAGGGTTTGCCAGCTCTTGCTGCCTGTTCCAAAGTGTGGTTCAAAAATGGACAAGAATGGGATCCTTGCAAGATGCTAGTCTGTAAAACTTCCACCAGTTTATCTTCCTATTGGCTGTTGGGAGTTGTTTAAAACAAATGTTTAAATGTCAATGTTCTTCCAACAAAACTAAATTGCAGTCAGTCATGATTAATTGAATCTGTGGATGTATGAAAACTGGTTGAATTTTTAACTTGACTGACCTTTTTCAAGACACAAGTTATGACAGAGAATTGAAAATAATTTCATAGCATGCAGTCATCAGCACTTCTAAAATTATCTGCTCTTCAGACTGGCAATAAATGTAGTAGTGCAATTCATGCCAATGGCCATTGACCCTCCTGTAGTAATTACAGCATAGTTCAATGCCAAGGCTTATTATTGTATACAGTGCTGGACAAAAAGTAATGACTCTAATATACTGGAGGCTAAGCTTTGCATTCTAATATGCCAACAGTCTGCAGGCATCATCCAAGAAGATTGACAAATTGATGGTGTTGTGTTCACTGGCATCATCAAGTTGGTAAAATATTAATTTTGTGTAACATACTAACAAACTAAGAAAAGCCACTATACCTTTTTTATGCCAAAGAATCTGGGTGGGTATAAATTGTATCCTGTGAAATGGATTTTGCTCTCCTACACTGGACAAATCTCGATCAAGCAGCTGTAAATGGAAGTGGGGGACTGTATTTTTAAATTGTCCAGGCGATTTCGGCCAGTTGTCACATTGACTGGTGGGAAAAGACTGATGAATTGAGATATGCACCTAAAGTGATTATGGGTTTAGAATTTGAATGTGAATTTGAACCCAAGGCATGTCACTAATTGCAACACCAATCAGGTAGTCCACGTGAATGTCACACAAGTGATTGAGGCATTGGGTGTGAACATCTGCTGTGTCTAGTGGCAAGCTAGGAGGCCGGAAGCGCATGTAAACTCTGGGATGGTAGTGTACATGAACTTGGCCACACTTCTATCTCCAGCAAAAGGGAAGGGAGGGTCATGTTTGAACTTCCCCCCACTGCTGGACATCATTTGAGGCTCATAGTGATCATTACTAACCTCTTAAGGATCTTATCCTTACACCACTAGTACTTACACCATGAACAAAATAAATACTGCATGGTCAGCTTCTCATTTCTGGGGGATGGAGGGAAGTTAAAAGATGTGATAGGAAGGGAATTGAGGGGTGCTGACTATTCCATGCAGCCTACAGGTCATTTTGCTTTAACACAACAATTGTGTTCCTCTGCAACTTTGTGCTATAGAAAATCGTGCTATTGAAAACCGCTATAGAAGATTGCTAATAGAAAATCATTATGACCGTTCAGTAGAAAGTTCACGTTATCCAAACAATGTCCACAATTCGTCAACCGCATCACAACCAATTTATGCTGATGAAAGGCGCTTTATAGCAGAATGACCTGTCCTCCTGTTGTTTTAAGTACATACTTTGGGATCTCTTTGTGATCTAGTCCAGTCGAAATATATTACATCATTTTTTTTCAAACTATCTTGCTTTAAATATGGGTGTTGTCCATCTGTAATTGCCCTTCAACTAATTGATTTATTCAGCTATTTCAGAGGACAGTTAAGAGCCAGCCACATTGCTGTGGATCTGGAGTGACATGTAGGCCAGGCAACGTTTGGATGGCAGATTTCCTTCCCTGAAAGACATTAGCGAACCAGATGGGATTTTATGATAATCGACAATGGCTGCATGGTCACTATTACATTATCATTAAAATCTTCCTTCTAAACTTTATTGAAATCAAATTTCACCATCTGCCATGGTAGGGTTCAAATCCATGTTGTCAAGAACGTGAGCCTGGAGTTCTGGATTACGAGTCCTGTGACATTACCACTGTGCCATCACCTCCCCCATGTGTGCTGTAAATGTTACTCTTGACTCATCCTCCTGATTAATGCCAGGGAAGAGGAAGAGAATACTGAAGTTGCCTTTTATTGAACTGGCAGCCATCTTTGCAGAGCACTCCTTGCCTGATTTGAGCCTTTAGTGAGTAGAGTTTAGAAAAGACACCTTCACGCAACTGATAACTGTCATGACCATTCCAATGTATTGTAAAATTCTCATGTTGAAATATTAGAAACATTCTTTCTCCTGTGTATTTATGCATTCCTGCTCCTCAGATGAATTTTCTTCAATTGATTTTAGCGTTGTGAATCCCATTGGCAAAGACCAGCATTTATTGTCCATATCTATTTGCATTTGAGAATGTTTTGGTGAGTCAGTTACACCAAAGTGACTTACTAGTGCCATTTCAGAGGACAGTTCAGAGTCCCTCATATTGCCACGAGTCTGGATGTCAGATTTCCTCCAACAAACACAGGTGAACCAGATGGTGTTTTCCAACAATCTATTCATTTTCATAACCATTACTGATGAGACTAGCCATTTTTATTCCAAATCTATTGAATTTCAATATCCACAGCTGCCACTGTGGGATTTGAACTCATGATGCTGAGGCATGAGCCCAGATTATGTCTAATAACATTACCTCTTTGCATCTGCTGCATCACCCCTACCATTGAATCATGACCAAAATCTATATCACATATTTTTGCCAAGCTTATAAGTACTAATAATTATTTGATAAACAGAAATATTTGTGCTGTTTACTTGTCACCTTCCCTTCTCTCAGAATCTGAAACGATGAGCTCTTTCAAACCTAATTACCTGTTCCTTCTCGGCACTGGTTCACTGGTAGGGTTCTGAGGTTTGGCTGGTCTCTTCCAGCAGGAGCCATTGGAGCTTGAGGAATCTACTGCAAGGACAGTCTGACCCTGACTGCTTACAGTACTAACAGATGTGCAGGCACCAGAGGAGACTGCTGGAAGTGTGCACACATGGTGCTGTAGTGAGAGCCGTTTATGATTGTGCTCATCTGAAAGGTTGGTTCTGGCACTGCCTTATTCACAGTCTGGCGAATTGAATGGTACAAACCAAATGATTGAAGCCAGTCTCTCGTTGCCTGATGTCATGTCAGTTTGAGCTATCATGCTGACTGCCTTTAGATCCTCAGATTATTGACCTCATTTCAAATCGCAGAATCCCTACAGTGAATTCCATTTGGCCCATTGAAGCTTCACCAACTCTCCAAAGAGCATCCCACCCAGATCTACCCCATCCCTGTAACCCTCCATTTTCCATGGCAAATCCATTTAGAGTGCATATCCCTGAATGGCAATGTAGCATGACCAATGCACCCAACCTGTACATCTTTGGACTGTGGGAGGAAAGTAAAGCACTCAGAGCAAACCCATACAGACACAGGGAGAATGTGCAAACTCCACACAGTCACCCGAGGATGGGATCGAACCCCAAGTCCCTGTCACTGTGAGGCAGCAGTGCTAACCACTGAGCCACCATGCTGCCCCTGTAGATTATGCTACCCCTGTAGATCATTCTGCAGTTTACCATTTGTAATAAGTGACAGACCCCTGATATCTAATTCCAAGGCAATAGACAATAGACAATAGGTGCAGGAGTAGGCCATTCTGCCCTTCGAGCCTGCACCACCATTCAATATGATCATGGCTGATCATCCTTAATCAGTATCCTGTTCCTGCCTTACCTCCATAATCTTTGATTCCACCAACCTTGAGAGCTCTATCCAACTCTTTCTTAAATGAATCCAGAGACTGGGTCTCCACTGCCCTCTGGGGCACAGCATTCCACACAACCACCACTCTCTGGGTGAAGATGTTTCTCCTCATCTCTGTCCTAAATGGTCTACCCCGTACGTTTAAGCTGTGCCCTCTGGTTCGGCACTCACCCATCAGCGGAAACATGTTCCCTGCCTCCAGAGTGTCCAATCCTTTAATAATCTTATATGTCTCAATCAGATCCCCACTCAGTCTTCTAAACTCAAGGGTATACAAGCCCAGTTGCTCCATTCTTTCAGCGTAAGGTAGTCCCGCCATTCCAGGAATTGACCTCGTGAACCAACGCTGCACTCCCTCAATAGCCAGAATGTCTTTCCTCAAATTTGGAGACCAGAACTGCACACAATACTCCAGGTGTGGTCTCACCAGGGCCCTGTACAGCTGCAGAAGAACCTCTAAGCTTCTATACTCAATCCCTCTTGTTATGAAGGCCAGCATGCTATTAGCCTTCTTCACTATCTGCTGTACCTGCATGCTTACCTTCATTGACTGGTGTACAAGAACACCCAGATCTCTTTGTACTGCCCTTTTACCTAAATTGATTTCATTTAGGTAGTAATCTGCCTTCCTGTTCTTGCCACCAAAGTGGATAACCATACATTTATCCACATTAAACTGCATCTGCCATGCATCTGACTACTCACCTAACCTGTCCAGTTCACCCTGTAATCACCTAACATCCTCCTCACATTTCACCCTGCCACCCAGCTTCGTATCATCAGCAAATTTGCTAATGTTATGACTAATACCATCTTCTATATCATTAATATATATTGTAAAAAGCTGCGGTCCCAGCACTGATCCCTGCGGTACCCCACTGGTCACTGCCTGCCATTCCGAAATGGAGCCGTTTATCACTACTCTTTGTTTCCTGTCAGCCAACTAACTTTCAATCCAAGTTAGTACTTTGCCCCCAATACTATGCGCCCTAATTTTGCTCACTAACTGATATTTCTGATTCATTGGCAACAACAAATACAGCAACTTTTATTTGTGTAGCACTGTTTGGTGACACTGGAACTTGGAGGTGAATGTGTGTGTTCCTATGGTAATGCATGTGTACACAGTTCCAGGCCCTGTACGTTGTTGCATCGAATGTAAAAGTTTGCACTGCGTAAGTACATAGAAAAGACATGGTTTGAAATGCAAACCAAATAGGGTCAGAGCAGAGATAGAATGAATCTGCATCTCCCACCCCATCCATTCCCTCTACTCCAACCCATCCAATTCCTATTCCAAAACTACAAGACAGAAGATGGACAAGTCTGGGGAAACAGTGAACGTAAGGATTGCAGATGCTGGAGATTAGAGTCAAGATTAGAATGGTGCTGTAAAATAAACAGCAGGTTAGGCAGCATCCAAGGAGCAGGAACATCAACATCGATTTTCCTGCTCCTCGGATGCTGCCTGATTTGCTGTGCATTCTAAGCCTGGGGAACTGACTGATTCCGCGAGGGGTTGGGGAGAACAAGCCCCATTCAATATCAAGCTCCACTCCACTGATCTCTTCCTTGTCCAGCCAATCCTTAAAGATGAAAATCACTCAAACTATATACATAGGAGCTTGAGGGGTGACCTTATTAGTTTGTAAAATCATGAGAGGCATCAATAAGGTGAACGAATGAAAAAAGTATTTTCCTTAAGATGGGGGAGTTCAAAGCTAGGAGACAGCTCTTAAAGGTGAGAGGAGAAAGTTTTAAGAAGGACATAAAGGGAAACAATTTTTCCTCAGAGAATGGATTGTATGTGGAATGAAATTCCAGAGCAAATAGTGGATACAGGTACAGTTACAACATTTAAAAGACATTTGGATACGTACATGAATAGGAAAGGTTTGGAGAGATAAGGGTGAAACGCAGGCAAGCTTAGTTTGGGAATATTATTGATGTGGACTGGTTGGACCGAAGGATCTATTTCCTTGCTGTATGACTCCTTGACTCTATATACTCAGAAAAATATTCAAACAAAGAACTGAAGTCTGAATGTGGGTTCAAACCAAAAGCGGCAGTCATGCTTTTAAAGCTTACACTGCAATTGGTTCCAAATATATCAATATCCAAAGACAAGTAGCCAGCCAAAGTGCTAAAGGAGTTAAAGTGCTGAGCCACAGAAAGGATTTGTGGATTGAACCCTTTACATATTGACAGCCAGCCTTGATAAAGACACACAAGTGGATCTTGCAGTAAATCCCATTCACTAGTGCATACGCTAAGTGTCTCCCAAGAACATACTGTGCATACTCCCTCGTGTTCGCAAATGCAGCCATTTCTATATGCCTTTTATATAACAAAACATTGCAAAATATTTAATAGGTGCATTAAACACAATTGATACCAAATCAGGCCAGAGATAGTAAGGCAGATGACCAAAAATATAGTCGACATTTTAAGGAGTATTTTAAAGAAGAGGCAGAGAGATTTAAAAAGAGAATTCCAGCGCTTAGGGCCAAGGCAACTGAAGGTACAGTCACCAAGGATGGAGCGATTAAAATGAAGGCTGTTCAGAGAGTTAAAAACTCGAGGAGCTCAGGTATCTCAGAGAGTTATGGAGCTGGAGCAGATTACAGAGATAGCGAGGGCTTGACTCCATTAAAGGATGTGCAATCATGAATACGGGTGACTCTGAGCACGCCCACTTCCTCCTCATCATCATCTCCAGGTGTTGTCTCTTGGTATTTGTGTAGAAACGAGTTAATGTGAGCATAGCTGAAAAGACTGGCCCCGAATGAGACAGATAGATCCTAACACTCCTCATCCTCAGCTTATTGTGGCATAACACACAACGACAGACAAAGCGAAGAGGTAAGCAGAGGTAGGTAAGTTTTACAATAGCCATAAGTCTTTCAGCATGTTAATTATAGAATCCCTACAGTGTGGAAACAGGCCATTTGGCCCAACACGTCCACACCGATCCTCCGAAGAGTAACCCACTCAGGTTCATTCCCCTACCCTATTACTCTACATTCCCCCTGACTAATATACCTAACCCACATATCCCTGAATACTATGGGCAATTTAGCATGGCCAATTCACCTAACCTGCAATTCTTTGGATTGTGGGAGGAAACAGGAGCACCTGGAGGGGACCCACACAGACACAGGGAGAATGTGCAAACTCCACCTAGACAGTTGCCCAAGGCTGGAATCGAACCTGGGACCCTGGCACTGTGAGGCAGTAGTGCTAACCACTGAGCCACTATGCCGCCAGGCCACCCAAAGGGATTCACAATGCACCATGACGAAAGATGACTCCTGCCGTAAGAATGGAATCAACACAAGGTGATTAATCTCTGGGCTGTTTTGTGGCTGATATTTCTGCAGCTATTTCTCGTACAGATTTTCCTTTCTGCTTGGCAAAGGATTGCAGAGCTTCTTCCCACAATGGGCGGAAGATAGAAAACTGAATTTCCACCACTTATGAATGCTTTTGAGTTATTTGTTGCATGTGGAAGATAGCTAAAACGAAAGATCACTTGCTTGCCATTTTACAGATTGTAATGCAGGTATCAAAAAAGCATTCTTTAATGAGGCCATAGATAACAAGTGCTGGGAAAAAGTGACAACATTTCATTCAAATCTGTCACGTTCCCCCTTTGTGATGAGCTATGAGTGAATCCACTTAGAGGGAAAGAACATGTGAATTCCGCATGCAACATTTGTGGACATTTGCGATGAACATATCAGTTGGTGGCACAGTGGCTCAGTGGTTAGCACTACTCCCTCCAGTGCCAGGGACCTGGGTTCAATTCCAACCTCTGGCAACTATCTGTGTGGGATTTACACATTCTCCCCATGTCTGTGTGGGTGTGCTCTGGTTTCATCCCACAATCCAAAAATGTGCAGGTTAGGTGAATTGGCCATGCTAAATTGCCCATTGTGTTCAGGGATGTGCAGGTTGGGTGCCTTAGTCAGGGGTAAATGTAGGGTAAGGGTTCCTTTTTGGAGGGTCGATATGGACTTGTTGGACCAAATGGCCTGTTTTCAGACTGTAGGGTTTCTATGAAATTCCAGCTGTTGAATTTGAACAAAGCACAGGGTCAAAAACAAGTTTTTAATTTATTCTGTCACGGGATGTTGATGTTACTGGCAATGCCAGCATTTGTTGTCCATTTTTGCGGCAGGGATATGCAGATGTTTTAAAAGCCAGGGGCTGATAGGTTAACTTGGGTAGGCAGGAATGTGGAGTGATTAGTCATTCCTGAATGGTGGGTCAGGCTCAAGGGGCTAAATGACCTCTTCCCGTTCCTAATTCATATATTCATCTCAAATTGCCCTTGAACTCAGTGGCTATAGGCCGTTTCAGCTAAAAGTGAATCCCATGATTGCGGCTTTGGATTCAAATACAAACCGAGAAGGAGATTTCCTTCCCCATGTGTAATGTGCTGAACAGGTTGGTGTTTTTATGACAATCAGTGATAGTTTCACAGTCATTATTACTGAGACCAGCTTTCAATTCCATATTTTATCTGAGGTATGTTTATCGCAATAAGTTATTTTTTTCTCTTATTGGTAACCTGCTGATTCAAACTTCTTTCAGCAGCTTTATGGGGTTATTAGTTACAGCAGCCTTCTTGTATTAAGCCTGCAGCCTCTGATTAGATTACATTACAGTGTGGAAACAGGCCCTTCGGCCCAACAAGTCCACACCGACCCGAAACCCACCCATACCCCTACATTTACCCCTTACCTAACACTACGGGCAATTTAGTATGGCCAATTCACCTGACCCTGCACATCTTTGGATGGTGGGAGGAAACCGGAGCACCCGGAGGAAACCCACGCAGACACGGGGAGAATGTGCAAACTCCACACAGTCAGTCGCCTGAGGCGGGAATTGAACCCGGATCTCTGGCGCTGTGAAACAGCAGTGCTAACCACTGTGCCACCGTGCCGCCCACATTGTTTCTTTTCCTCCTTTATTCAAATACCTGCTTCATTCTGAGCAATAAAACATAGACAGGTAAATCAGAAAACATGGAGCCACTGAACCCTGCTGTAGTACTTCCATATGCATTGCCTTTGATCTCAATGATTTGAATTTTTGATACCAGGTAAATTGTTGCAGTCACTTGCGTGTTGTGCCAGCTGTGGATTTTCAAATGTCTCCTTCCAAACCCACTCCTTACCCCAGTAAAGATGATCATGCAAAAGAGAAGGACTTCCATTTATATAGCCCCTATCATGACCTCTGAATGTCTCAAAGCTTTCATGATGAATGAAATAATTTGGAAACATGGTCACTGCTGGAAAATAGGAATTGTGGAAGCCAGTTCACCCAGGCCAAGCTCCCACTTGCTACACATGTTAATGACTAGTTCTATTAAGGAATAAATAGACTGTTTGATCTTCTATGTTTACCTCAGAGGGCAGATGGGACATAGGTTTATTGTCTCACCCAAAGGATGACACTTCCAACTGCGTAATAATCCTTCAGGACTGCCTCGATTATGTGTTCAGTCCCTGGAGTGAGACTTGAACTTGTAACCTTCTGACTCAGAGCTGAGAGTGTGACCATTGAGTCATGTTGACAGGAGAGTGCACAAATAACATTGGTCAGGAAAATCAGCACTTAGAACTGATTCTCTCAGGCATACCAAAATACAATCCAAATGTACTTACAGATTATAAATGCAGCAGAAACAAAATCCAATCTCTTAATGTAAATGAAATACTCCAGGTTTTTAGAACAAATAATTCTCCTTCCCAGGTATATATGTCTTCATGTCTTTGGTAGTGCAAATCTTCAAATATCATTGTAATCATGGCATTGTAAATGTACCATAGTTCTTTTAAGAAAATAGCATTGATTGATGGTAATATGGTTGATGTAAATCTTCATGTCTTTAATGTATGTAAACTACTTATTAATAGCCAAATTTTATCTGAACAACTGTGACAAGTGAGTCCCAAGCTAACAGTGGGCTGGGTTTTACATCTCCCCAGCTGGAGGAGGGCTAGGTAAATTAGATAGCTCACCACTTTCCCATATAACTCTGAGCTCACTCCTATAATATGCAAAGTGGGTAGGTAGCAAATTTGGCAATCTACCCATAATACTTACATGAAAACTTAAAGGTAATTTATGCTTGTTAATAAGCTGCTTAACCCGGAAAATATGCTGCCATGTCCTAATACATGGAAATATAGAAGATAACGGCCATTCAACCCCTTGATTCTGCTCCTCCGTTCAATGTGATAATAGCTAATTATTGAGCTCAGTGCACACATCCCTCCCTCCCCCATATCCCTTTAGCCACAAGAACAATACCTACCTCCTTCTTGAAAACACATAATGTTTTGGCCTCAACCAATTTCTGTGGTACTGAATGCCACAGGCTCGACACTCTCTGGGTGAAGAAGATTGTCGTCTTCATTGTCCTAAAATGTCTGCCTCTTAACGTTAGACTATGATCCCTGGCTCTGGACACCCTCGCTATTGGGAACATCCTTCCTGCATCTAACCTGTCTGGAATTTTATAGGTTTCTATGATATTTCCCTCTCATTCTTCTAAACTCCAGTGAATTCTTTAGATTAGATGTCCTACAGTGTGGAAACAGGCCCTTTGGCCCAACAAGTCCACACCGACCCTCCGAAGAGTAACCCACCCAGACCCATTTCCCTCTGACTAATGCACCTAACAGTATGGGCAATTTAGCGTGACCAAATCACCTGACCTGCACATCTTTGGACTGTGCGAGGAAACTGGAGCACCCGGAAGAAACCCACGCAGACACAGGGAGAATGTGCAAACTCCACATACAGTCGCCCGAGGCTAGAATTGAACCTGGGAGCCTGGTGCTGTGAGGCAGAAGTGCTAACCACTGAGCCACTGTATGATTGGCATAGGCAATCTGGCTGGAGTGGGCGTGGCAGTTTTTAATGATCTACATGAAGAAAGGCAGGAATGAGGGGTCACTTTGTTTTGGGGCTGCTGTTCGTGTACTGGATAATCTCTTTCAAAGATGTCACTGTCTCCTCTTCTTGCCACGCAGTTGGATAAACCGCGATCCCTCCAATCATCTCTAACTGCTCCCTGGGTTTGAGAATCATTCTCCATTATAAAGGGCCAAGACCCTCTTCCAATGCAGCCTTCATCCTTCCTGGGTCATCTTTCTGCACTCCCAGAAGTGGAGCCTACAGACCTCTGGTGCTGCCAGGAATGATTTACCTGCCAGATAATCAGAGTAGACAGCACCTCCTGAAAGTGGGATACATGCCCACTGAGAGTGGAAGTCCACTGTTGAGCAATTTAACAACCCCACGAGATGTTCTGACCGCAGGGCAGGCTTTCCCAATTCAAGTCGGCCTCAGGGCCAAATTACCTTCTTGGAGCAAGGGTGATCTGTGAGCAGTCTCTGTCCAGAAAACGCAGCCCAGTATTTCTCATTTCCCTTTAGCAGGGAGGCATCAACCAGACATTGGTTGAGGGATAAATGTTGGCCATCCTATGCCTCTCTTCAAATACTGCTCTGAGATCTTTATGCCCATCTGAGGATGTTGGAAGTACTGTGTCTGCATTTGATGATATATATATAGGCAGTCCCCGCATTGCGAACAGGTTTCTTTCTCAAGTACGTCAGAATACAATGCAGGACAGTGTAAGGCAGCTGTTTCCTGGACAGGAAATATTTGCATATCAGGTCTTTAAAATTAAAAGTATGTTTAGGTTTGCATTTGTAAGTTGGATGTTTGTAAATTGGGCACACCCTGTAATAAGCTGCAGGGTAAAGCAGGAAACAATGGCAGCAATAAAGAAAATCAACTTTGAAGCTCCTTAAACTTTGACAGTTTGAGGGAATTGTCTGTCTCTATTTTTTTAGCATGCCAACTCTGACAATATGTGAGGGAATTTCCCTAATTTTATGTTATTCAATTGCCACGGAAGTAAGGGTACACAAAACAGTTAAGGCACAGTGAGTAATTCTACCAAAATCTGAATATGGAGACTGCATAGAAGTTTAAAGTGGCTGACAGAACCTGATTCTAAGATTTCCAGCCCCAATTCCTATTCCCCCAATTTTCGCCAACATGGAATAAGATGCAAATTGGTGGAGATCAGAACACTGCTCCGTATTCTCCAAAGTTGCCCACTCCCACTATGATTATTTTTCATGGACTCGGGCCAGGTTATTAAAGACTAGTTGTTTACTCCTTCAAGAGGTTTTCACAGATGCACTTTTATGATAGGGTTCATTGGTTCTATACAGAGTGCACACTAAATGCTATCAGTTGCCATGGAGGCTGTCACACCTATAAAGCTTGAATAGAGATTCCATTTAGAAAATTATACTTTCTTGTTCATTTTTTAAAAATGGACTGTTGCTGGATTAAAATGGCTGCCATCAACTACAGAAAAGGCCTATCGGTAGCTTTATGGAATTTTCATCCAGTCTAGCTATCTCATATCTTTGGAGTTTGCCACTCCCTATTGTTTAAACAATCTAATAAAACCTGCAAAGGAGCAGCAAACATTTCATCTCCATAGTTGGGTTTGGTTTTTAAAAAAAAGCTGAAACTCATTACACCTGAAGTGGTGCTAACAGTCTCACAGTTATCTCCTGCAACATACTGATATTGGACCAGAAATATCAAAACTATCTCAGTAGGTTGAATTGCTCTAACCAGGAACCCTGTCACAAAACTGAAACCTCTGGTTTTTGAACAGCTTTATTCTTACATCTCTGAATTTGTTTCTAAAATTTGCTTTTTAACATCAGAATTGATAACCATGAACAACTCTAGGCACAGGTAGACTCAGACTCTAATCTCAGAGTCTGTCTCAAAGCCTAATTTCTGGGAAGAATCTTTTATTTTGCACGAAAAGCAAACTAATCCCCAGTCTACAAGAATCATGTTCCTACACATTTGACTGCATCCTCATTATCCAAGCTGCTAAGAAAAGGGATTCCACCAGACCTGCTAACTTGCATTGGACACTGACTTACTGTACTCCGATTCACATGAATTAATGCTCATGTTCTTCAGTTCTTCATAATTGGCACTTTTTTCCTTCCTTTCTTTTCTTTTTGTCCTTATATCCTTGTGTATGTGCATCTGTGTCAAAAATTATCCTCCTAATTTTATTCCTTCAATAAATTATCTTTAATTTTAACCCTGAATGGAGTATGTTATGGATCATTTAAAAATTGAATTTTGTGAATAGAGTTTGAGGGGAACAGTCTACATCAAAAAGGAAAATTAAGTATTTCCTTTTAAATCTGTTTATGGACAGACAAGGAGAAAAAGAATTCAATTGATCTTCCCCTCTCATCTGTGACACAGGGTATGAAATTCCATTGGGATTGCGTGGAGGGGCATGAGCTGGCATGGAATGGGCATTAGAAGTGTGTAGGGGGACAGGAGCAAGTAAGAATTAGATGGTTCTTTTTTTCCATCTTCTGTGTGAACTTCTGAGGTCCATTTGTGACAGCAACATCTGTAACTTGAACTCAATGCTGAGAAAGGTGATGGTATGCTGATTGGTGTGTGTGGACCCTCAGAGCATCTAGCTTAGAGGAAAGTAGACAAACAGGAGGGTGGCAGACCACAGTCAGCCAGGCAGCATCAGGAGGTGGAGAAGTCAATGTTTAAGTATAATCCTTCTTTAGGGCTAGACAAATAACTCCTGCAGACTGCCTTGATGAGCCTGTCTTCTGTTAGTACCTGCTCCCCCAGAACACACATTCAACCTCTGCAAGCAATTCTTCAAGAGGTGGATACCCCGAATTGGGAAATTTCCTGACTTTCACTAACAGACTTTGAGTTGAATAATGAACCCTTTATGCTCAAACAACTTGTGACTTTACTACTAACGTCACATCTATCAATCTATTCATCAGACCACATTTCCAGAAATTGGTCAAACAGTCAAAGGCCAATTTGTTTTCAGTCAGTTGATCAGCAAAACAAAGAGGTTTAACCATCGCATTTTATATATTGACCCAGTTGAGCTTAGGTTCTTTTCTGGCCTGATATGATATTTAAATTGTGCTAAGTCTTTGACAATATTATTTAAGTGACCCACCAAGTTTATATTTATCCTGTCAGTGTCGTCCATACTGCTGCGTAGGTTAATATGAGATATGTTTAACAAGCACGCATTGCTCTAGCAATAACAAATATAGTTATAAAGTGAAGACAGTCCTAAATGTTTCAATGTTTGTGAATCAAAATTATACAGTAGATTCAGGTGGAAGGAAAATAAAAACAGTGCAGTGTTTTAATCAGTACTATTTAATGAAATAAAATCTGTTCTGATTGAGAAGGTAGGGGGCTAAGGAATGAGACATGATTTTATTATGAAGGAAATTAATATGGTTAACACAGAGAGCTGTGTAGTGCAGAATAAAGAAAGAAAACAAGTCGGAAGGAAGGAAAAGATCATGCAACAAGCCACCCCAGACAGTGTTTGAGTACTTTCCAGCAGCTGAGATCAAAAGAAACACAGGGATGATACTAAACTGAAGTGAAACCAGCATTTATGTGAGCAGCATGAAAGGATGTGATGTAAAAGGAGAGTTCAAATGGTAGGAATGCTTGAGTTCTAACCAGAGTCACAATATTGCCTATCACTCAAGCTCAGTCACATTGATTTATTAGGCTCCTGGCCAAGCCACTGGAGACAATACAATGTTAAGATGTAGTGATTCTATTTCAGTCAAAGAAAAACAAGAAGTTTCAAATTGATTGATCACAGAAAGCGAGTGAAATATTGAAAGAAGCTTGGAAGAATGTCACACTGAAAGGTCACTCCTAAAGAATGTACATTTAGCACTGTATCTCTTATCTGCACAGGTAGGCTTTTTTTCTGTCAGTGCCACTGCTCGTTCAAACATCAAGGAGGTATGGGAAGCCTGATGAGTGGCCCAGGCAGATATTTCAGACATAAACATGAACTCACACACAAGTGCTACTGAGTCAATGTGAAAAAGTCTGATTGTCAATATCAGTCAAGATTGAATCAAACATTTATGGATTTCAGTTGATGGCAAGGGGCTAATTTTCACATGGCTTTCTTGAGGAAACTGAACAGAGTAATGGTATGATCAAAGTGACTTTTTTCTTTCTAATCTCACTGGCTTCCTGGAATCATCTGCTCAATCAACTTGTCTGAGCAGGAAAATATGACCTTCACCTTTCATCAAACGAGAACCAGGTCCCTCACCAAGTATGGAGATGGGGTTCCAATTATTTCCTTGCAACCTAACTATAATTTTTCAAATAATGGCTGGAGAAGCCATCGCAGTTTCCCTGACAATAAGCAAAGCCAAAAAGAACAAGAAAGGTAAGATTTTTAAAAATCTCCTATAGACCAGTGGGACAAGGTCTCACACAGCAGACTAGTTAGCAAGCTAAGGGGCCATGGAATTCAGAGAAATTGGACAAACTGATCCAAAATTGATTTAGTGGCAGGAAACAGAGGATGATGAAGAGTGCTTTTGTGACTGGAAGCCTGTGTCCAGTGGCATACCACAGGGCTTGGTAATGAGTCCCTTGCTGCTTGCTGTGTACTTGATGATCCAGATGTGAATATAGGCATTAAGATCAGTCAGTTAGCAGATAGCATAAACATTAGTGGTATGGTAAATTAGCAAGGATTAAAACTTTAAGCTACAGGATGATTTAGACAGGTTGTTCAGATGGGCTGAACAGCGACCAATGGAATTTAATCCTGAAGCATGTGAGGTGATGTATATTGATAAGCAATGGAGTACAGAACGAATGGTAGGACCCTCAGATGAATATAGAAGAAAGAGGTATAAGAGATACGTGTTTTATTAGTCAACACATTGAATATAAGAGCAAGGAGTTTATGATTGAGCTGTATACAATGTTAGGCCACGGCTGGAGTACTATGTGCAGTTCTGGTTGTCTTGCTACATGAAGGAAAAGACTGAACTACATAGGGTGCAGGGGAGATTCACCAGGGTGTTGCCTTGGCTAGAGTGATTCAGCTATGGAGAGAGATTAAATAGGCTGGGTTGTTTTCCTTAGAGCAGATAAGGCTGAGAGGGAACAAGTAACTACAGGTACTGGAATCTGTACTGAAAACAGCAAATGCTGGCGATCACAGCGAGTCAGACAGCATCCATGGAGAGAGAGCAAGGTAATGTTTCGAGTCCAGATGACTGTTCATCAGAGCTGAAGTAAAGTGTGGAGGGAACAGCATATATGCTGGCGCCCTAAACCCACTACCCCCAGACAGCTCCCCCCCCCCCCCCCACCAAACTATAGCATAAATGCTATCTCCTCCACACTTTAGTACAGCTCTGATGAAGACTCATCTAGACCCGAAATGTTAGCTTGCTCTTGCTCATTGAATGCTGCCTGACCCACTGTGATCTCCAACATTTGCCGTTTTCAAGGCTGTGAGGGTCCTGATTGAGGTGTACCAAGTTCTGAGAGGCATTGAGAAAAACTCCCCATAGTCAATGGGCTAATAACCAGAGGAGAAAGTGAGGTCTGCAGATGCTGGAGATCAGAGCTGAAAATGTGTTGCTGGAAAAGCGCAGCAGGTCAGGCAGCATCCAGGGAACAGGAGAATCGACGTTTCGGGCATAAGAAGGGCTTATGCCCGAAACGTCGATTCTCCTGTTCCCTGGATGCTGCCTGACCTGCTGCGCTTTTCCAGTAACACATTTTCAGCTCTAATAACCAGAGGGCACAGTTTTAAAGTATAGAGCAGGAATTTTAGAGAGGATTTGGACAAAATGTTTTTCACCCAGAGGGCAGAACTCAGTGCCTAAAATAGTTGTGGAGACAAGAATCCTAAGAACATGTAAGAACTATTTAAATGGACATTTGAAATGCGATAGCATACAAGGCTAAGAGCTGCAAAATGAGATTAGAATAAGTAGATGCTTGGTGACTGGTGTCATCACAAAAGACCTTTCTCTGTGCTATAAGAACTCAATGACTCTAGAAGAGCTGCTTCAACAGTATGATTCCAAACAAACTAATCTCCAAATGCCACGACCTAGGTCTTGGCTCTGCCCTCTGAAACTGGATCCTCAACTTCCTGACCCACAGGTCGCAATCAGTGAAGATAGACAACAGCACCTCCTCCATGACAATCCTCAACACTGGCACCCCAAAAGGATGTGTACTCAGCCCCATACTGTACTCCCTGTACATTCATGATTGTGTGACCAAATTTCATCTGAGCTCTATCTACAAGTTCGCTGCTGACATCACCATTGTAGGCTGGATATCAAACAATGAGAGACAGAATAGAGGAAAGAGATAGAGTGCTTGGTGACGTGGGGTAAAGATGATCTCTCCTTCAATGTCAGCAAACTAAAGAGCTGATCATTGACTTCAGGAAGCAAAGAGGAGGGCACACCCTCTATCTACTTCAGTGGAGCTGAGGTGGAGATAGTTGAGAGCATCAAGTTCCTCTGAATGACAATCACCACAATCTGTCCTGGACCATTCACATTGATGCAATGGTGAGGAAGGCACAACAACACCTCTTCTTCATGAGGAACCTAAGGAAATTCAACATGTCCATAATAACCCACACCAACATTTACAGAAGCACCATAGAAAGCATTCTATCTGGATGGATCATGGCTTGGTATGGCAACTGTTCTGCCCAGGACTCATAGAAACTATAGAAAGTTGTGTACACAGCCCAGACCATCATACAAGCTAACCTTCCATCTATTGACTCCATCTACACTTCTCAATGTTGCAGAAAGGCAGAGACTCCTCCCACCCTGTTTATACCCTCTTCCTACCTCTTCTGTCTGGCAGATGATATAAAGGCTTAAGCACACATACCAACTCTTCTTCCACACTGTTATTAGACTTCTGAATGGATGCCTCAAATTTCAAATCTAATGTTGATCTTATTTTTGTACACCTTCTTTGCAGCCATAACTTTGTATTCCTCGCTGTTCGATCACCTTATCATTTTTGTATGTAATGAACTGCCTGTACTGCACGTAAAACAAAACTTTTCATTGTACTTAGGTACATCAATTTTTTAATATGGAGAAAGAAATGGAGAGAATGCAGAGAAATAAATTTTGATATTTTAAAAAACAGTTTACAATACAGAAGAGGGAGTTTGAGAGGTCTCAGAGAAAATAAAGGTGGATAAATCTCTGGGGCCTGATCTAATGTATCCTAGAGCATTGTGGGAAGTAAGGAAGGAAATTGCGAGATCCTTTGCAGAAATATTTTCATCATCTATAACTCTGGGTGGCGTGCCGGATGACTGGAGGGTGGCTAATGTTGGACCTTTGTTTAAGAAAGATTGTAAGGAGAAGCTGAGGTACTATAGGCCTGAGTCTGACTTTGATGGTGGTAAAATGCTGGAGGTGACTTTAAAAGAAAGGATTTATGGACATTAAGAGAGGCAAAAATTGAGGAGGGATAGTCAGCATGGTTTTGTGTGAGGTAAATTATGTCTCACAAACTTGGTGGAGTTTTTTGAGGAAGTTAACAAAAAGATTGATGGCAGAGCAGTGGCTGTTGTTTATTTGGATTTTAATAAAGCCTTTGACAAAGTTTTGCAGGTAGACTAATTAGTAAAGTTAGATCACATGGTATTCAGGGTGAGTTTGTCAAGGTTTTAATGATTAAAAAAAAGGCTGGATTGGCTGGGACATTTTTCATTGGAGTGTAGGACATTGAGAGGCGACCTGATATACGTTAATAAGATAATGAAAGGTACAGATAGAGTTAATGGTAGTTGTCTTTTCCCTAGAATGGTGGAATTTCAAGATTAGGGGGCATATTTTTAAGATGAGAGGAGAGAAATTTAAAAAAGGCATGAGGGGCAAATGTTTTAAATTGAGAATGGTTCATGTGTGGAATGAATTTCCTGAGGAAACAGTGGATGTGGGCACAATTACAACATTTAGAAGACATTTGGATAAGTACATGAAGAAGAAAGGCTTGGAGGAATATAAACCAGGAGCAGGCAGTTGGGAATAGTTTAGCTTGGGATTATATTGAGCATGGACTGGTTGGACCAAATGGTCTGTTCCCATGCTGTATGACTCTGTATGACAATTATAAGCCAATCAAGTCAAGTGAAAAAATCAAATCAAGCTCAGCGAGAAATCTGTAGAGCTCCGCATCTAAGGGTTCTCCAAACAAAAAGGCCTCCCTCCCCTCCCCAGTATAAACTGGATTGCTTGTATAATTTCTTCTGGTACTTGCTAATGGCCTAGCAACCATAGTTCCTGCCCAACTAGCTCATACTTCCTTCTAAATTTGGCATGCATGCAGATGAGGCCTGCAGTAGGCCAGATACCACAGATACTGTTCATAAGACTCTCATTAGGTACCAAACTTTGAATATTCTGCCTTCTTTAGTTAGTTTGTGGAGTTATTTTACAGTTGAGAAACTAAAATACTTGAATCTTGTCACCAGAATTCACCACTGTTACTTACTAACAAGTGAACAAGGAGAAGACGTAGGCCATTAAGCTCTGCAATCCTTTTCTTCCATTCTATAAGAGCACGATTTATCGGATTGTAACCTCAAAACCATATTCCTGCCTAACCCTGATGACGCTTCACTTCCTCACTTGCTAAAAATGACCTACTTTGCATTAATGACCAAGTCTCTGCTTCCACTGCCTTTTTTAGGAAAAGAGTCCCAAAGGTTCATTATCCTCGGTGATTAAAAAATTGACTTACCTCTGTTTTAAATGGGGGACACTTTATTATGAAATAGTGACCTGTAGTTCTATATTCTCCCATCAAAGGAAACATCCTGTTTACATTATAGTGGAACACAGGAAAATTTAGTTGGCCATTCAGTTAATGCATTGACTCTCAGGATGTCATATGTTTCAATCAAGTTAACTCTTACTCCGCAAAATGCCAGTGGATCCAAGCCTGGCCTAGCCTGTCCAACATTTCCTCATGAGACAACTCACTCATTCCAGGTATTAGTCTGAAATTGCATCCAATATAATGTATATCATTCTTTACCTAATGTGACCAGTCCTGTACACAGTACTCCACATATGGTTTCACCAATGCCCTGGATTAATAATGTATAAGATCCCGACTTTTATATTCAATTCCCCTCACAATAAATTATAACATTCTATTAACTTTCCTGACAATGTACTATACCTGCATCCTCGCCTTTAGCCAATTTATGGACCAGTACACCCAGATTCCTCAATATCTCAGGATGCTGCAATTTTTCATGGCTTCGATAATGTACATTTTTAAAATGCTACCGGCCAAAATAGACAATTTCAATTTCCACATCATACTGTATTTGTTAAATCTTTATCTACTTACATAAAATATTTATACCTTTTGTAGTATCCTTATGTCCTCTTCATAACTTTCTTTCCAACCTATCTTTGTGCCATCAGGATATTTGACAAACATACCTTCTGTTCATTCATTCAAATAATCTGTATAAATTGTTAACAGGTGAGGTCCCTGCACTGACCCCTGTGGCATACGATGTGTCACAATTTGCCAATCAGAAAATATCTCAGTTATGCCTTAGTGGGAGGTGGGCACAGTAGCAGAAATAAAATGAGTATGAGGTGGCAGAGTCAAGAGTATGGCACGTACTCTGGTGCCGTAAAGAAAGTTATTGACCTTCTTACAACATTGTTATCCATTCCTCTGCGTTGTTGAGATGGCACTCATCTGAGTGACAACCTCAGACCAGGCTGACAGGCTCTGATGGCAATGCTTCCATGTAACCATTATAGTGAAAGTCTATCTGCTTCATTAATGACTTGTCGGGAGGGAAAACCTCTGTCCTTACCTGGTCTGGCCTGCATGTGATTCTTAACTGCCATCAGCGATGCCCACATCCCAGTAAAGAATTAAGAAGAAAACAATGTCTCACTTAGAACATTTCTACGACTCTATGACTCATTAACACTCTAACCATTTAGATGCATAGACTCATAGAGGTGTACAGCACGGAAACAAACCCTTCAGTCCAACTCATTCATGCTGACCAGATATCCTAAATTAATCTAGTCTCATTTGCCAGCAGTTAGCCCATATCCCTCGAAACCCTTCCTATTCACATACCTATCCAGATGCCTTTTAAATGTTGTAATTGTACCAGCCTCCACCACTTCCTCTGACAGCTCATTCCATAAACGCACCATCTTCTGTATGAAAACCTTGCCCCTTAGGTCCCTTTTAAATCTTTTGCATCTCACCCTCAACCTATGCCCTCTAGTTCTGGACACCCTCATCCCTTACCCTATCAATACCCCTCATGATTTTATAAACCTCCATAAGGTCACCCCTCAGCCTCCAACATTCCAGGGAAAACAGCCCCAGCCTAATCAGTCTCTCCCTATAGTTCAAACCCTGCAACCCTGGCAACATCCTTGTAAATCTTTTCTTAACCTTTTCAAGTTTCACAACAGCCTTCTATTAGGTAGGAGACCAAAATTGCACCGGTACTCCAAAAGTGGCCCAATCAATGTCCTGTACAGCTGCAACATGACCTCCCAACTCCTGTACTCAATGCCTTGACCAATAAAGGAAAACATACCAAAGACCTTCTACACACTACCCTTTATGTATTTTGGAAGGTAAACAAATAATTTAGCATTTATTATTATGTTCTTTTATGGGACTACTGTGATCCCATAATTCAGCAATGCTAAGTCCATCTAATGAATTTGTAGGTTTCTCTTGGTACTAACAACAAACCTTCACTGAGACCCCTTTAGAAGAGAACTGCAATGACTTGACGAGACTAAATGAAAGTACCCTAGGTTGTATTTTATGGTCTTTTCATTCATTTTAATTGGAACTACTAATGATCTGTGGGTTCAACATAATTAAGCACCTCAGAAAAAAAGCACAAGCACCATGCTGAATGGCAACCTCTCAATAACAAAGAGCAAGTACACTTTACACATTTGTATCCAAAGCAATAGGACAGCCACTTAATTTTGCTTTTAAGTATTGTGAAATGCCTATTTTTAAACAATAACTTACAGTAAAGCTAAGATATGCACCGAAATAATTAACTTTTGATATTTAATTTAGAGAATTCAAAGTCTAACAATGCTACAGCTGCCGCCTTCACTGTTAAGAAATAAAGGGTTTTAATGAACAGGAAAATGATAGAGAGAAAGACTAGTATCTCAAAAGGGAATGGGTACTTTCACTCATTACGATTTCTGCAACAGTGGAAAATTAGATTAGGTTACTTACAGTGTGGAAACAGGCCCTTCGGCCCAACAAGTCCACACCGCCCCACCGAAGCGCAACCCACCCATACTCCTACATTTACCCCTTACTTAACACTATGGGCAATTTAGCATGGTCAATTCACCTGACCTGCACATCTTTGGACTGTGGGAGGAAACCGGAGCATCCGGAGGAAACCCACACAGACACAGGGAGAACGTGCAATCTCCACATAGTCAGTCGCCTGAGGCGGGAATTGAATCCGGGTCTCTGGCGCTGTGAGGCAGCAGTGCTAACCGCTATGCTACCATGCCGCCCACTAGTGAAGCTAAGATTTCAATGGGTGATAGCATCTATGCTTTAAATTCTAGAAATAATCTAACATGTGACCTTTGATCCTGACACCAATTCTACCCCAGTCAAAAAGTTCACACCCCCACCTCATGCTGTCTCAAGCAGAAATACATTGTTTTGCAACATGCTCACCTCCGAGCTCAGATTCAAAAGAGGGATACCTATTTCTCCTAAACAATCAGTGCTGTCATCCCTAACTCAGCTCAACTAAAGCTAAAACTTTCATTCATTTCTATGTTACCTCAAAATGTGATTGCTTCAGTTGGATCTCCTTTCCTCAATCTTTACAAACTTCAGTTGAGCTTGTTTGAGCCTCAAAACCAGACCGAGGTCACTATGGTTATTGCTGAATTGAATCTTCACATCTCTTGAGTCCCACTCTGAATTAATATCAGGAATTAACTATTCCCAGTCAATCTATATGATGTCTTTCAGATAATATTTGGCATACATTATCTGTATTCTGCTGCTTGATTTGAAATAATAATAAGGCTGGAGAACATTCATAGCGAGCAGCTGTGCGCCCCCTTGTTCCCATAATACACCTGAAGGCTGCTGCAAATTATGCTCAGCACCTATGGTGTTCTCATTCCCATTGAGCCCCCAGTCCACTCTTCCACTAGCACCGCTGTTGAGGCCTTCTCAGATGGAACTACCAATACAACAGTCTGCAGTGCAACATTAGCGGTGCAACATGTGCTAATAGCTCATTGTAATTATAAAAAGGAAGCAAATCTTTCTCTCCGGATCCCTCAGAGGATATTGCGGCCCCATGTGCCTAAAGATATTGCACATGTTGAAAATCAGCCTCTTCAATCAGATAGCAATCCACCACAGCAACGCATAATGCTGAGTAAATGGCATTCTTAAACCAAGGGACAGCCGTCATTGATGAATTATTGAAGTGATACCTCAGATCAAATTGCTAAGTTTACCTCAGCCTTGTGGCTGAGATATGTTTTGGAAGTCTGGCGTCAGTTACATGCTGAAAAATGGACCGGAACAAATTTGCGCCCTGCGTGTTGTACATTGGAAGGTGAATCACACATCACAGTGACACAGTGATTGCTCACAGCCAGTGCTTCAGAGCATGAAGTCCACAAATGGGTAGCAATCTTTACTAATATGTTTAAAGCCTTTCCAGTGAATGTACAATCTGTAATTCCAAGGAAAGCCCCAGAAAACACCAATGTCAAGCTGTGTGCTCTCACATCAAAGAGAATGTATTTGGACAAAATGTCCTGAAAAACAGTGATTGCTACAGCACAAACATGTTCATAATTCAGGAAATGGTGCAGGAGCAATCTCAGTAAACTGGTCTCAGTTGATTCAGGTGTTTACCCACCCAAAACTAACAGCACAAAGGAATAACAAAGCCCCATATGTTAAATTTCATGTATCTATTTGGATTTCTTTGTGAATAATTCAGTAACTTTGAGATTGGCACCTGACATGTCATCTGGTTGTGCCTATTGTTAGCAATGAAGATTAATTGATCTATTCCAGTCACTTTAATGGACAGGTTGACAGGGAAAATATGACAAATGCATTTGTTCCATTTTATTGCTATTGAAAAGTGACAGCTGCTCCATGCACAGGGAAAGGAGTATGTAGCGCTGCATATTGTAAGTTGAGGTGAGTTGCAGAATTTGTCCTATTTGGCAAAAGATGCTTATTTCCTCACTGGCAATCACATTTTAAAAACCGAACTGTCATGATGGTAGGAAAATGTTTAGCAAACCTGTCTACACATATGTGGAAACAAAAATAATAACTGATAGAAAGGCTCAGCAGGACTGGCAGCATCCGTAAGAGAAGTCAGAGTTAACATTTCGGAATCAGCGACCCCTCAGTGACAACTGATGGTAGCTAGGAAAAAAAGTTGTTTTATTATGCAGAGGTCTTCTGGGCTTAATATCGAGTTCAACAGTATTAGGACTTGAGGCATCTTCTCCCATGTCCTTAACCCAACCTTCATGCACCAGGCCTTGTTATCACATAGTCTGCTGTTACACACAACCCATTGTTAGCCACTAATTGTCCACTTGCAATCTCCCAAGCTGATTGCTCTCCACTTCATTGTCCATCCAACTGTTTTCTGTCTCTTTGGACTCTATCTTCACATCTTGTTTACTCCTTACCCCCTCCCCACCCTATTTTTTTTAGATTAGATTAGATTATATTACAGTGTGGAAACAGGCCCTTCAGCCCAACAAGTCCACACCGACCCGCCGAAGCGAAACCCACCCATACCCCTACATTTACCCCTTACCTAACACTACGGGCAATTTAGCATGGCCAATTCACCTGGCCCTGCACATCTTTGGACTGTGGGAGGAAACCGGAGAACCCGGAGGAAACCCACGCAGACACGGGGAGAACGTGCAAACTCCACACAGTTAGTCGCCTGAGGCGGGAAGTGAACCCGGGTCTCAGGCGCTGTAAGGCAGCAGTGCTAACCACTGTGCCACCGTGCCGCCCACTAAATTTCTGCATAAAAAAATTATTTCCTAGCTACCATCAGTTATGAGGGTCACTGAACTCACAATGTAAACTCTGATTTCTTTCCACAGATGCTGTCAGATCTACTGAGTCTTTTCAGCAATTTCTGTTTTTGTTTCTGATTTAAACATCTGCAGTTCTTTCAGTTTTTACAAGCATACTGGGTATTGATGAGAAGAATGCGGAGTTTGTAGTAAACTTCAAGTAAAGTAAAATCTTGTCTATTATTTTTATGCCACTTCCTATTTGCTCTTCATATTCCTCCTTAGAAAACCACAAGCACTATTTAATGCAGATGGTGAGACATAGCAACTCTGCTGAACCTTCGTATAGGAGCCCTGGCTTCATCAGGGTAATTTAAATATTGCAGTGACCTGTCTGGGGCACATATCCTGCTTCACGATATGTGGACAGTCAGACACCAGAAATCCCTAGTATTGACAATACTACCAAGAATGATCCCCTTTGCCATTTCTGTATGAGCCTACCTTGAGGACCATTGCTGATCTCGGATGTATACATCCCTGAATTTGACCTGAATGAAGGGGAGCATAGCCAAAAGCAGGGGCAGAAGAGTGGCATTCAGTGGGATACCTTCCCCTTTTAATCGTTTCAGATTTCTTTGATCAGGCACACCCAATAGAGTTGGGTTGAAGGTTTCCCCATGTGGCCAGTACCAACAGGATGAGATTGATGATGTATTTTGGTGTACAGTATGTGTGGTTCTGCTGCTTCATTTGAAATAATTCAGTAAGGCTGTAAAACATTCATAGGGAGCATGTGTACGCTAACAGGATGAGGTCCATGACTGGCCCTTAAATGACTAATTAAGGGTCTCTTTTGGTCACTAGGTATGGGCGCCATTCCCTACCTCTCATGCTCTGAGGTAGATCCAGGGGACTGAATGGAGGCCCAGGACACAGGGGAGAGCAAACGTGGATTGGGTTACTGTTTTGTAGAACAACACAGCTCTGTCCACAAGTATAGTCCTGAATTTCTGGTGACTTGTCATTTTACATTTCCACCTTGCCCCCCATGCTGATACCTCTGGGCTCATCTTACTGCAATGTTCCAGAGAAGCTCAATGTAAGCTTCAGGAACAGCCCCTTATCCTCCAACTTGAACATTTTACAGATTTCTGGACTCATCACAGAGTTCAGTAGTTTTAAACTATAAATATCTTCCCTCAGTTTGTTTCCTTTTCTTTCCTTGTTTAAGTTTTTCCCTTTCAGACAGCATAATGATTGGGGCTAATGCAACATGAACACAATGCAGTATACCTTCTCTAGATGCATCTTTTGCTTTTTTGTTACTTTACCTGCCCTATCACCATTCCACTTCAGCCCTAGACTAATGTTTCTGTTGTTCAATCTTTCCTGTTTTCTATGCTACCACAAGCCCTTCTTCTGTCCTTGACCCAAAAAAAACCGTTGCTCAAAGCCGATTACATCTCCAACTTCTTCTAGAAACAATAAAAGATCACAGATCTGAAAGGTTAACTCTGTTTCTTTCACTTCTCAGATGCAGAGCTTTTTTTCCACTGATTTTGTTTTCATTTCAGAGGTCCACTATATGCAGTATTCTGCTTTTCAATTACTAAATTCTGTGTCCTAGACCTGGAGAGTGGTTAGATACTGCCATTGTTGTATTAGGTGAAGGCTCTAAGAGGGTTAATGTTCATGTTGCATTAGCTCCACTCATTGTATGTTCTACACCAGTCTTGGAGGGAGCTGATATATCTGAAGTTGATCAAATGTAACTGCACTTAATGCTATCTATATTAAACATTGTTGTTATCTAAGAACAATACTTCTTCGGCAGATACTCTACAGTGGTATATCCTCTACTACTAATCAACATAGGCCCGATACAAAGGTGTCACTGAACTACCTCAAATAACCTTTACTGATTTTCATGCATTGGCAAACAGTACAAGACATCAGAAGTGGTCACCTGGGAAATACCATAACAATGTTCTTGACTGGAAAAAGAGCTTTACAGTGGAATAAACTGATGTTACTTTATGATTTGGAGATGCCGGTGTTGGACTGGGGTGTACAAAGTTAAAAATCACACAACACCAGGTTATAGTCCAACAGGTTTAATTGGAAGCACTAGCTTTTGGAGCTCTGCTCCTTCATCAGGTGGTTGTGGAGACACAATTGGAAGACACAGAATTTATAGCAAAAGTTTACAGTCTGATGTAACTGAAATTATACATTGAAAAATACCTTGATTGTTTGTTGTGTCTTTCATCTGTTCGAATACCATGATAGTTTTACTTTCTTCATGTGTAAATCACAAAACCTTTTTTTTAAAAGTTACATTTTCAGGTTAACTGTAACAATTGGTGTTAGCTAGACAATATGTTGAAGGTGTTAGCCCCCCGTGTTCTCTGTCTGTGCCATAATGTTTAGACTAATTCTAATCTAAAACACTCAACAAACAATCAAGGTATTTTTCAATGTATAATTTCAGTTACATCACACTGTAAATGTTGGCTATAAATTCTGTGTCTTACAATTGTGTCTCCACAACCACAATAGACAATAGACAATAGGTGCAGGAGTAGGCCATTCTGCCCTTCGAGCCTGCACCACCATTCAATATGATCATGGCTGATCATCCTTAATCAGTATCCTGTTCCTGCCTTATCTCCATAACCCTTGATTCCACTATCCTTGAGAGCTCTATCCAACTCTTTCTTAAATGAATCCAGAGACTGGGCCTCCACTGCCCTCTGGGGCAGAGCATTCCACACAGCCACCACTCTCTGGGTGAAGAAGTTTCTCCTCATCTCTGTCCTAAATGGTCTACCCCTTGTTTTTAAGCTGTGCCCTCTGGTTCGGCACTCACCCATCAGCGGAAACATGTTTCCTGCCTCCAGAGTGTCCAATCCTTTAATAATCTTATATGTCTCAATCAGATCCCCTCTCAGTCTTCTAAAATATGTAACTTTGTAAAGACTGTGATCTTTCTGGAAGAAGTCAAGTGAGGTGGATTAGACAGTGATTCTGATTAGGATAGGCAGAAGCAAATGAGCAATTCAGCAAACATGTTGAAAGAGGCAGATGGGGATGTTGGGTTTACCAATCTCAGGCAAGGCACTTGTTAACCACATCCAGCACCCATCTAACAATAAGCATGTTCAAATTTCTAGGCCCATATATTTAAGATCTCACATGACTTAGCAGAAGATAAGAAGCACCTTGGATCCAAAATTGACTCAGTGACAGAAAGGAATATGTGTAACAGGTACTTTTGTGACTGGAAGTTTGGGCTGAACTTAATGGCCAAAATGATGATCAAGCCTATGAGCCAGATACCCAGATGCAATGCTGACACAGCTATTTCCTGGCACAACGAAGGAATTAAATACAAATCAGGTACTGATCTACCTACCTCAGAGTTCCCAGACCTTTGGAGACGTGGATCCCCTCTTCAAGAGCTGCAAGCCATTCAGGCAACAACAACTCTTCAGTCTCAGCAGTGCCAACGGGAGTGGTGGCCATTTCTAAGACTGCCAGAAGGCTTTGGCACCAGGAGCAGCACTGGAGGTTTGAAGAAAAGCTTGTTGGGCTGGCCTTGCGAGGGGCAGTCAGGCAAGATCCAAAGAGGGGGATAAAGTTGGTGGGTCTTCCAGCGGGTTCTCGATCAGAAGGACAACCCCAAGCATGCAGTTCCTCTGTTGTCATTTGTCAAACCTCCCAGATATTGGCACAATACGAGTGCTGGTCAGATGAGACTCGGATGCCAGCATTAATTAACCATTTCACAGTCTCAACTGGCAGGACATGGTGAGCCTGGAAAGCAACAGACTTTCCACTTTCAGCCTTCCCTCGCAATAACATGACTTTTCCCCACCCCTAGCTATCTCTTCTGCAGCAGAAAATACTCCTTGCTATTTCCATTGGGCGTTTGAGGAGTTAATACAAGGTTCTTTATTGCCCACAGTACATACCAATAAAAGGCAAGTTTAAATAGTTTGCCACAGGGTTATGTTTGAATTGTATAAAACCCTACTTGGATCACTGCTAGGGTACTGCATACAGTTTGGGTGTTGGATTGCAGGAAGAATGTATCAACACTAACAGAGAAAGTACGAATAAAATTCCTGACAATGTATACCTGAAAGGGAGAATTTTAGCTGTGAGTAAAATATGGATAGGCTGTTATTTTTATCTTGGGAAACCAAAAGGCTAAGGAGAGACATTCTTAAGATCTATACATTTATGAACAGCCAAGATAGAAAACAATCTGCTTCCCATAGCATCACCTTGCAAACAAAGATTTAAATTAATTGTTAGAAAGATTAAAGGAGAGTTGACAAAGATGTTTCTTCACCAAAGGGTGTTTTGAAGCTGGAACTCATCCCTATAGATAGTTTATTTGTAATGCAATTTATTTATTTTTCATTTAAGCAAGAGCATCTGGATATTCATTTGAGAGCTGGATGGTAGCTAGTTATTTTTCATCGAGCACCAATATGAGGGCCAAATAGCCTCCTACTGTGTTAGAAACCATTTTATGGTTTTATGTTTGCCACTGAAACTGACATTCCAGAGAGAAAAGGCGAAAGATGATCAATAAATTGAAACTGACTCTCATGCAAATTTACTTATTCTTCTTCTGTGAATCTCCTTGTCACCGTCTCTTCCCATTTGACAATTTCAACTTTCATGCTTTCTTTTATTTCCTTTGTTTCTGGGAGCTGGATGCCAATGATAAATTTTGTTACACTTTTCTTCATTGTGTCCTTCTTATTATCATATTAAATATGTATTTACAGGAACGGTACTTATAATTTACCACTTGCCAGCCACTTTTTGTCATTATCAAAAGGATTCTGCCAAGCTAAGTGTTATCAGAAGGTAAGGCTCATTATTCAGTTTCCAAAATTTAAGCAAACTAAATGAATCCTTCAGTAGAAGAAAGAGAACCTCATTTGCATTTAGTTCCTGATAAGTGCCTTGGTTTTACATCTTCTTGGCAGGCAGCCCAATACAACTATTAGCAACTCAAAGTCTGTAAAAAACTAAACCAACATTGTTTAAAATCACACAACACGAGGTTATAGTCCAACAGTCATGAGCTGGTGTTGGACTGGGGTATGCAAAGTTAAAAAAACACAACACCAGGTTATAGTCCAACAGGTTTAATTGGAAGCACTAGCTTTCGGAGCGCTGCTCCTTCATCTAAACCCCAGGTCCTACAAAGTAGGGCCTCCCTCCCACCCTCCTCCTGTAACCTAAATTAAAAGTCCACAGACTTGCCCCAAAAAGAGGGTCCAAGGAAGTTCCTGTGGATTGAAGAGTGGGACTTTAGCTCAGGAGTCTTTGACAAGGAGGTTGAGTGAAGTGATTATGCCACAGTTGAAGAGGGTGAAGACATGACTGCCAAGCTGGTTCAGTGTGCTACGTGCTTGATGTGGGAGGTCAACGACTCTGGTGTGTCTGGCTCGTATAAGTGTGGAAAGTGTGTGCACGTTCAGCTACTGACAGAGCATATTGCAGCACTGATGAAAGAACTTGAGGACCTTAGGCTCATCCGAGAGAACGAGAGCTTTCTGGACAAGACTTTCAGCGAGGTTATTACACCGACCATACCAGAAGAGAGCAGAAGAGAGCAGACAATGAGGAAGGCAGAGAGGATTCAGGTGCAAGAGTCACCGGGGGAAGTACCTGTCAGGAACAAGTTGAATCTTTTGGGAACAGTAGAGACAGATGACACTGCCAGTCCGCGAGGGGGCCAGGTCTGTCAATCAAAAGTTGGCGTGGAGGCAAAGCAGAAGAGTCGGACATCGCACAGAGCCGTGGTAATAGGGGACTCCATAGTGAGAGGAACTGACCGGGGTTTTTGTGGCAGCAGGCGGGACTTAAGGGTGGTGTGTTGCCTTCCTGGTGCCAGGGTTAAAGACTTCACAGACAGAGTGCAGGACATCCTCAAGGACGAAGGTGAAGAGCCAGAGGTGGTGGTACATGTCGGCACAAATGATGTTCGGAAGAAGAGGAAGAACATACTACAGCGGGAGTTTGGAGAACTAGGAAGAAGGCTGAAAAGCAGGACGTCCAAGGTGGTTATCTCCGGTTTGCTTCCAGTTACTCGGGCTGGTGAGGCCAGAAACAGGGAGATAATGGACTTGAACGTGTGGCTGGGGAACTGGTGCAGGAAGCAAGGATTTAAATTCTTGGATCACTGGGGTATGTTTTGTGGGAAGCATAAATTATATAAGACAGACAGTTTGCACCTTAATAGGTTGGGGACCAACATTCTGGCAGGCAGGTTAGCTACTGCAACACAGCTACGTTTAAACTAAGTAGCGGGGGGGAGGGGACAAACTGGATGTTTAAGAAGGAAATTGAAGGGAAAGTTAGAACAAGAGAAGTCAAGAAAGACAACTGTATCAATGAGGCAGAAAACTCAAAAAGGGATCATGCTGGAAGGTTGAGTGAAATAGGAGTTGATGGAAAGGGTGAGGGCAGTGACAAATTAAAAATACTATACATGAATGCATGAAGCATTAGAAATAAGATGGATGAGCTTGAGGCTCTTTTGGAAATTGGCAGATACGATATTGTGGGGATAACTGAGACGTGGCTTCAAGTGGACAGGGTCTGGGAAATGAATATTCAAGGCTACTCGTGCTTTCGTAAGGACAGACCGACAGGCAGGGGGGGTGGGGTGGCCTTGTTGGTAAGGGATGATATTCAGTCCCTTGCGCGGGGGGACCTAGAATCAGGGGATGTAGAGTCAGTGTGGATTGAGCTGAGAAATTCTAAGGGTAAAAAGACCCTCTTGGGAGTTATCTATAGGCCCCCAAACAGTAGTCTGGATGTCGGATATAAGTTGAATCAGGAGCTAAAATTGGCCTGTCGCAAAGATGTTACTGCAGTTGTTATGGGGGATTTCAACATGCAGGTAGACTGGGGGAATCAGGATGGTATTTGACCTCAAGAAAGAGACTTTGTGGAGTGCCTCTGAGATGGATTCTTAGAACAGCTGGTGCTGGAGCCTACCAAGGAGAAGGCAATTTTGGATCTGGTATTGTGCAACGAACCAGAATTGATCAGGGACCTCGAAGTGAAGGAGCCATTGGGAAGTAGTGACCATAATACAATAAGCTTCAATCTGCAATTTGAGAGGGAGAGGGTACAATCGGAAGTGACAATATTTCTGTTGAATAAAGGGAACTATGGAGCTATGAGGGAGGAGATGGCCAAAGTTCAATGGTGCAATACCTTAGCAGGGATGACAGTGGAGGAACAATGGCGGATATTTCTGGGTATAATGCAGGAGATGCAGGATCAGTTCATTCCAAAAAGGAAGAAAGATCCTAGGAGGAGGCATGGGATGCCGTGGCTGATGAGGGAAGTTAAGAAAAATATAAAGTTAAAAGAGAAAAAGTATAACATAGCAAAAATAAGTGGGAAAACGGAGGACTGGGAAGCTTTTCGAGAACAACAGAGGATTACTAAGAAGGAAATACGCAGAGAAAAAATGAGGTACGAAGGTAAACTGGCCAAAAATATAAAGGAGGATAGTAAAAGCTTTTTTAGGTATGTGAAAGGCAAAAAAATAGTTAAGACTAAAATTGGGCCCCTGAAGACAGAAACAGGGGAATATATTATGGGGAACAAAGAAATGGCAGAAGAATTGAATTGGTACTTCAGATCTGTGTTCACTGGGGAAGACACAAGCAATCTCCCTGAAGTAACAGTGGCTGAAGGAGCTGAACTTAAGCGAATTTATATTTGCCAGGAATTGGTGTTGGAGAGACTGTTAGGTCTGAAGGTTGATAAGTCCCCGGGGCCTGATGGTCTACATTCCAGGGTACTGAAGGAGGTGGCTCGAGAAAACGTGGATGCGATGGTGATTATTTTCCAGAGTTCGATAGATTCGGGATCAGTTCCTGCGGATTGGAGGGTGGCTAATGTTGTACCACTTTTTAAGAAAGGTGGGAGAGAGAAAGCAGGAAATTATAGACCAGTTAGTCTGACCTCAGTGGTGGAAAAGATGCTGGAGTCTATTATAAAGGATGGAATTACGACACATCTGGATAGTAGCAACAGGACAGGTCAGAGTCAGCATGGATTTATGAAGGGGGAATCATGCTTGACTAATCTTCAGGAATTTTTTGAGGATGTAACTCTGAAGATGGACGAGGGAGATCCAGTAGATGTAGTGTACCTGGACTTTCAGAAAGCATTTGATAAAGTCCCACATAGGAGGTTAGTGAACAGAATTAGGGCGCATAGTATTGGGGGCAAAGTACTAACTTGGATTGAAAGTTGGTTGGCTGATAGGAAACAAAAAGTAGTGATAAACGGCTCCATTTCGGAATGGCAGGCAGTGACCAGTGGGGTACCGCAGGGATCAGTGCTGGGACCGCAGCTTTTTACAATATATATTAATGATATAGAAGATAGTATTAGTCATAACATTAGCAAATTTGCTGATGATACTAAGCTGTGTGGCAGGGTGAAATGTGAGGAGGATGTTAGGAGATTACAGGGTAGCCTGGACAGGTTAGGTGAGTGGTCACATGCATGGCAGATGCAGTTTAATGTGGATAAATGTATGGCTATCCACTTTGGTGGCAAGAACAGAAAGGCAGATTACTACCTAAATGAAATCAATTTAGGTAAAAGGGCAGTACAAAGAGATCTGGGTGTTCTTGTACACCAGTCAATGAAGGTAAGCATGCAGGTACAGCAGGTAGTGAAGAAGGCTAATAGCATGCTGGCCTTCATAACAAGAGGGATTGAGTATAGAAGCAAAGAGGTTCTTCTGCAGCTGTACAGGACCCTGGTGAGACCACACCTGGAGTATTGTGTGCAGTTCTGGTCTCCAAACTTGAGGAAAGACATTCTGGCTATTGAGGGAGTGCAGCGTAGGTTCACGAGGTCAATTCCTGGAATGGCGGGACTACCTTATGCTGAAAGAGTGGAGCGACTGGGCTTGTATACCCTTGAGTTTAGAATACTGAGAGGGGATCTGATTGAGACATATAAGATTATTAAAGGTTTGGACACTCTGGCGGCAGGAAACATGATTGGTGAGTGCCGAACCAGAGGACACAGCTTAAAAATACGGGGTAGACCATTTAGGACAGAGATGAGGAGAAACTTCTTCACCCAGAGAGTGGTGACTGTGTGGAATGCTCTGCCCCAGAGGGCAGTGGAGGCCCTGTCTCTGGATTCATTTAAGAAAGAGTTAGATAGAGCTCTCAAGGATAGTGGAATCAAGGGTTATGGAGATAAGGCAGGAACAGGATACTGATTAAGGATGATCAGCCATGATCATATTGAATGGTGGTGCAGGCTCGAAGGGCAGAATGGCCTACTCCTGCACCTATTGTCTATTTTCCTGCCAATTATTTGTGTGAGGACTTTGCCTTGATCTTTGTGGTTTGCATTGACAGCAATGTATTGATGTAATTAGTTTGCAGTGTTAATAATTTGACCCTAATCTAAGTCTCCCAAACTGGCTGTACATTCCAGCATTTGCCTTATTCTTGACAGTACAGTGGCCTCCATTGCTAAGCCACAGTTTGGCTTCACACTTGTCTCTCTTTCGAGCACTTCACCCTGTTCTACACCTCAAGCTACTCCTCAAACATGCTCCCGTTTAGGTGTTGCATGTTACCTTCCAGTATGAGTGATCCCCTCTCCCAAAGGACTGTCCACCTCCATTTCAAAGTCCTATCAACTTCCTCCAAAATGATAGCCCTAACTCCTTTGTTCAACTATATATCTACTGCTTTCATTATTTTTCTAAGATCCTTGGAAGTATTACCTTTCAGATTTCCATTCCTAGATCTCTTACAACCCTGTGAACTGGAGTAAAATCCAATTACATGTTTGAATCCATCCAGTCAAGTTTTTGCCATTCCTGTAGGGCCAGAAAGCCTGAGCCAAAGTGACAGAAATTCTCTGATGTCTTCTTTGTCGACCATTGCAATAAAACTAACCTTATCCTTCTCTCGCAGAATTTCTTTCTCAGTTATTTCACAGGAAATGCTTTTGCTAGGTTTCACTCTTAATTCATCAATTAGCACATCCCCAAGCAGTGGCGTCTTTGCCATTGCCACAATGTCAGCTCTAAAGATCAGCCACCATTTTTTCTTCACTGGCACACTCCTCCTCTTCACCTACCCATTCTTTCTTCATGATATTATCCACCAGAGTCCAGTATGCAGACACTGGCGAGCTCTGCTTCTCTACAATTCTTCAACACCTGTACTGCTTGTGTGCTTTCAAATGGCTTACTTCGGATGAGCCATAAATTTCTCCAATAAAATTGTAAGCAAGTTCAACGTTTGTGAGAAGATTTGTAGCTCAGCTGCTCGTTGTTGTGATTCTGTTCGCCGAGCTGGGAATTTGTGTTGCAGACTTTTCGTCCCCTGTCTAGGTGACATCCTCAGTGCTTGGGAGCCTCCTGTGAAGCGCTTCTGTGATGTTTCCTGCGGCATTTATAATGATTTGTCTCTGCCGCTTCCGGTAGTCAGTTCCAGCTGTCCATTGCAGTGGTCGGTATATTGGGTCCAGGTCGATGTGCTTAGTGATTGAATCTGTGGATGAGTGCCATGCCTCTAGGAATTCCCTGGCTGTTCTCTGTTTGGCTTGTCCTATAATAGTAGTGTTGTCCCAGTCGAACTCATGTTGCTTGTCATCTGCGTGTGTGGCTACTAAGGATAGCTGGTTGTCTCGTTTCATGGCTAGTTGGTGTTCATGGATGCGGATCGTTAGCTGTCTTCCTGTTTGTCCTAAGTAGTGTTTTGTGCAGTCCTTGCATGGGATTTTGTACACTACATTGGTTTTGCTCATGCTGGGTATCGGGTCCTTCGTCCTGGTGAGTTGTTGTCTGAGAGTGGCTGCTGGTTTGTGTGCTGTTATGAGTCCTCGTGGTCGCAGTAGTCAGGCTATCAGTTCGGAAATGCTCCTGATGTATGGTAGTGTGGCTAGTCCTTTGGATTGCGGCATGTCCTCGTTCCGATGTCTTTCCCTTCGGCATCTGTTGATGAAATTGCGCGGGTATCCGTTTTTGGCAAATACATTGTAGAGGTGTTCTTCTTCCTCTTTTTGCAGTTCTGGTGTACTGCAGTGTGTTGTGGCCCTTTTGAACAGTGCCTTGATGCAACTTCTTTTGTGTGTGTTGGGATGGTTGCTTTCGTAGTTCAGGACTTGGGCTGTGTGTGTGGCTTTCCTGTATACCTTTGTGGTGAATTCTCCGTTAGGTGTTCTCTGTACCATCACGTCTATGAGAATAAGTCCAAGAATAAGGACCTTTAGGAAAGGAAATAGTTCAGAGAAGCTAGGGCTGGTTTTCTTGGAGAAAGGAGGTTGAGAGAAGATGAGACAGATGTATTCAAAATCACAAGGCAGTAGTGCAGAGAAGGTAAATAAAATTGTGTCTTTTGTGAAAGGATTGAGAACCAGAGTACATAGATAGGAACAGGGAGGAGTACTGCTCAGTGACAGTCTGAAGTTGGCTGGGAATTGAAAGGTTACCTCTCAAAAGGTAGTAATGTCTAGATTATTGCCTGAGCCACGTGATAATTGGCATAAAAGCAGACAAATTGGGACTCGAAACATTAACTTTGTATCTCTCTCTTCAGGTGTGGCTAGATCTGCAGAGTTTCTCCAGCATTCTTCGTGTTTGTTTCCAGCATCTGCAGCATTTTACTTTTATTCAAATCAAGAGAACATGTGGCTTAAGTAATTGCATAGAAGAGAGGTGTTCCTTTGCTTGGCAATACTGTCATCAGTTCAGGCTTGGGAAAAATCCGTATTGGCATCAGCTAAAATGGGATGGGAACAAGGTACAAGTGGAAAAGGTAAAGAGGAGGAGGAAAGAGTTATAAACAAGCAGCAGAGGAGGGAATAGCTAAAAATGCCAGCAGCCTAAAAGGTAAGAACAATACAACACAAGAACAGGCCCGTTGGCCCTCCAATCCTGCACCGACACATTTTGCCCTTCCATACTAAAACTGTCTTCACTTACAGGGATCCATATCTCATAAGGCAAGGTGAAGTCTCCATAGTCTTACAAGAATTTGGAGTGCTATCTCATTGGAGAAAAACAGCTGGTAATGGTTTAACTTGAGGATCAGGCAAGGGGAGAGGTTGAGAGGGAGAATCCATCATGATAACCTCAGCTTTGTGTGAAATGAAAACTTTGGAATTAATAAATTAAGGAGTACATTTGTGAAAAAGTAACAAATGGGGTCAAAATGCTTTATTTTGGATAAAATGAGAGGAAATTCAATTAAAAAGGTGTTAAAATAACTGTACAGCAAAGCACATAGTGTACACAATACAACAGAGCAGCTGGAAACACTCATGCACTGGGGACAACCAGACATAGTAGGGATTAATGAGACGTAGCGGCAGAAATATCCGGACTGGGAATTAACACTGCAGCATTTCGAAAATGTAGGGAAATCTGGAAAGGGAGTAGTTATACTTCGATAGAGATAACATGTTAGTTGAAGCCAGGGATGCAATGATTGGCAAAACCAAAGAAGAATCCATATAGATAGAGATAGTAAAGGGTCAATCAAATACATGTCATTTACAGAGTGAAAACCCTTCTAGACTGGTCATGAGCTGCACTTTGATTTCTTCTGTTTATTCAGGCTGCTTGAAGGCTGAAACGTTGGCCTTCTTCCTCTTGAACCCACTTGCATTGTGATGTCTCAGTGCTAAGTAGCTGCTCATTGCCAATTGATCAAGTTGATACCTGTCCAGCAGGCAACAATCACCTCCACTAGATTGGTTGATACAAACATCACTTATATTTTTGACTTGAACAATGATTTAATGAGGAGGTGGCAATATTTTGCTCTCAGATGCCTTTATGTGGTTTTGTATTTGAATTAGTTATATTGAGGCAATGGAGAGCACCCTTAATTGTATGAGAAATGTTTTTGCAAATTGTCTAGTTTGATCTCAAACTGTTACCAGAGAGATGGACGGAGCTGGCACCTAGGGAACAGCGTTTGTGAAACATAGCAACAAAAACATTAGATGAGGAATAGGCCATTCAGCAATTCAAGCCTGCTCTTCCATTCCTTGTGAATGTGGCTGAAAGGGTAACAGAAACAAATTAAACAGTAACATTCAAAAGGGAATTGGATAAAGCTTGAAGATAAAAGTGTGGCAGTGCTGAGGGAATGAACAGGAGAGTGAGACTCATTGAATAATTCATTTCAAGAGGTGGTTTAGGCACAATAGATGAGACTGTTTCGTGCAATATCATTTGATGATTCTGTGAGACAGAACAAAGATAGGAAGTGAGTGTAAAGTTCACCAGGTTAGCTGAATTAATAACCTGATTAGAGAACAGCTAGGCTGATTCATGTGTTATTTAGGATAAGAAAGAACTTGGAATAAACTGATGGTCACCAGTTACAAAATAAAAGCAGGGCCATTTTGGATGGACAATTACAACAACCTCATTTTTATTTGACAAAATGATGGAACATTTTAAAAATGAAGTAAGTCAGGAAGTTAATAAAACTGTTTTTAATGAGGTTCTTGGGAAATAATGTACTGATAAAGTCAGTGAAGTTCGTGTTATTTGCATAAATTACCACTTACGTTTCACTTTTCAAATGGTGTGTGATAAATTTTCATATAAGAGGCTTGCAATAAAATTTGCACTCCTTAATAAGGTGAGCAGGGTGTGCTGACGATGAGGTGGGAGACCGGTGTTAACATGGATAGTCAATGAGATAAATTAGAGTTGTGGATACCAGTTTCTGTTTGACATATCTGTGACCTCCACGGGTCACTGTTTAGATCTTTAGTCATTTCTCTTACTCTGGATGGGGTCATCTGTTCTCACTAGTGGTGAATTAGAAAGTGGGAAGGACATTTCATAAAATAAAAGCAAGATATTGTGGATGCTGGAAATCTGAAGGAAACAGTAAGAACTCCAACGGTCTGGCAGCATCTGTTAAGAGAGGAACAGAGTTAATGTTTCAAATCTGGTATGACTCTACTTCAGTTCTGAAGGGAGAAAGATCCATGTTTTTGACTGTAACATTGAAGGAATGGTGATGCTATTTCACTGGGAGAACAACTTGAAGATGGTAGTGATCCCATTGCATCTGACTACCCAAGTAGGTATCCACTTAATCATAAAACAAATTCCTGTTTGCTAATGGAAGAAATTCCTAAAGTAACAGCATTAAATTCAAACTCCTAATGATCCCAGGCTGCTCTTCAAATCTGCACTTTCTTTGAAAAAAGAAATATGGCTACATGAAAACAATTAATGCACAACAAAGTGTAGATACCAAGAAGATAGGGAGTCAACCAGTGAAGTTGATCTAGATATGTTTTGAAAATCCTAAAACTTTAATGATCTAAAAAGTGCCAGAAATGAGGTTGAAAACTTAAGATTTATTCAAAGTGACGTGAAAACTAAAGCTTGTGTTTATATTAACATGTGTATCGTTAAAATATTTTTAATGCTTCCAGAACATTGTCCCTGCCTGAGAAATCTGAGGTTTTGCAGTCTGTCAGTTCAAAGGAAGTTATTATGTGCCAGAGTGGCTTCTTATACACAGCATATGAAGTACCTCCTCACCCACCAGAATTTTAAGATTCTTTACCATTTTGGTATGTCAAGGAAAAATGACTGAGGTTAAAGCTACTGTAGGCAACTCATTTTTTTTAAGTGCAGTGGAAATACTCATGACCTTTATTCAACCAAGTTAAAAATCACACAACACCAGGTTATAGTCCAACAGGTTTAATTGGAAGCACGCTAGCTTTCGGAGCGACGCTCCTTCATCAGGTGATTGTCTGATGAAGGAGCCTGATGAAGGAGCGTCACTCCGAAAGCTAGTCTGCTTCCAATTAAACCTGTTGGACTATAACCTGGTGTTGTGTGATTTTTAACTTTGTACACCCCAGTCCAACACCGGCATCTCCGAATCATTTATTCAACCATTTGTACAGAAAAATAGAACATGCTACGTGTGTAAAGAATGAATTGAATTGCCCATCTCTAGTTTCCCTTGCGGAGTTAGTGGTGAGCTGCCTTCTTGAATCATTGCAGTCCATATGCTGTAAGTTGACCTCCAGGGAGGAAATACTAAGATTTTGACCCAGTGACAGTGAAGGAATGGCAATATATTTCCAAATCAGAAGAATGAGTGATATGGAGTGGAGTTTGCAAGTGGTGTTGTTCCCATGAATCTGCTGCTCTTGTTCTTTGAGGTGGAAGTGATCATGGATTTGGAAGGTGCTGTCTGGAGACCTTTGGTGAATTTGTACAGTATATCTTGCAGATAGCACATACCAATGCTACTGAGCACCAGTGATGGAGAGAGTGGATGCTTGTGGATGTGGTGCCAATCAAGTGGGCTGCTTTGTCCTGCATGGTGTTAAACGTCTTGAGTGTTTTTGGAGCTTGACCCATCTGGCAAGAGGGGAGTATTCCATCATGGTCTTGTCTTCTGCCTTGAAGATGATGGAGAGACTTTGAGGAGTCAGGAAGTGAGTTTTTGAAAAAATTCAGTTGTGAAATGTGGACATCACTAGCTAGACGTCATAATTTATTGCTCATTCTTAATTGCCCAAAGGACAATTAAGAGTCCATCACATTGTTGTGGTCTGAAGTCATGTATGGGCCAGACGTGTTAAGGATGACAAATCTTCTTCCCTAAAAGACATTAGTGAACCAGATAGGTTTATACAACTATTGGCAATAGTTTGGTGGCGGTCATTCAGCTAGCTTTTAATTCCAGATTTCATTGAATACAAACTTCACCATCATCCATGTTCAAATTTGAGCTTCTGTCTCCAGAACATGAGCCTGACTTTATTAGTCCAGTCACAATAGCACCACACCCCCACCTCCCATAGATGAAAGAATAAAGTAATTTCTTAAAAAGGATACAAATTATTTACTACGTTGATGTTAAAAAATATAAAAACATAACAACAAAAGTCAAATAAAGTCATCATCAAATGGATAATAAAATTCTGAAATAAATAATCAGGAAAGAACATTGAATCAGAATATAGAAATGAGCTAAACATTTGTACAATGATGAGATTGAGGGATGGGTGAGCTTGATTTCTGAAAATTTGACCTGCATATTGGAATTAGGTTACTTACAGTGTGGAAACAGGCCCTTCGGCCCAACAAGTCCACACCGACCCTCCGAAGAGCAACCCACCCAGACCCATTCCCCTACATTTACCCCTTCACCTAACACTACCGGCAATTTAGCATGGCCAATTCACCTAACCGGCACATTTTTGGACTGTGGGAGGAAACCAGAGCAAACCCACGCAGACACGGGGAGAATGTGCAAACTCCACACAGACAGTTGCTAAGGTGGGAATTGAACCCAGGTCTTTGGTGCTGTGAGGCAGCAGTGCTAACCACTGTGCTGCCTGAATGCTCGTGGCCAAATCTGAGAAGAGTTTGGATTTTAAATTCCTAGTGTGTTCTCCTGTTGGAGTAGAAAAGAACATCTCCATGTGTATAAACTTTTGACCCCTTTGTAAATTCTGGTATCCAGTGAATTCATCTATTGGGTGGTGGGGGTGGGGGGGGGATTATTGCAGAGATGGGCAGGATGGGGTAGCAGGGGAGAGATAAACCCACTGATCCCATGAGGCAATTTTACTGTGCAAAATATGGTCTTGCAGTGATCTCCAAAAAAAATCAAATGCTAACTGACCCAAGTGATGCAGCAATGAAACAAGAATATTTGCACATCTGTGTCTTTCTGAGATGAACAAAATTTTCAGACCAGGTGTTTGCTTACAGTTGAATAAAAATGAGATGCTTTGGCTGAAATGATCTAGTTAATGTTTGTGTTGAATATAAAGTAAAGTGTGACTCAAATTGTTTTTGAGTTTCTCAATGTTTATTGATACTGGCATAAATTAAACGATTGATAACTCAACTTTTAAACTGAAGCTTCCCATTCAATAAACACCTGAGTAATATTCCAATGAATCAGTCGAACTGATTGCATTCAACAGCATTGTAGTATTTGTGCTGTCACTATAATATATCAAAAGTCTACAATGCTGAGACACAGAGAACAATAATTTATTTTCAAGGAAATATTGGGTTGTATTGAAACACAAACTACGTTTTCAATTAATTTTTGTTTCATCTGTAACCCTCCAGAGAAGGAAGTGCAAACATGTGATCAGGAAACATAAATTATCTGAAACAAATTTTATATGGTAGACATGTGACAGTATTGAAACTGATCCAGGGAGTTATGCAAATTAATAGACGTGAGTGCTTTTGGGTGGCGCAATAGGTCAGTGGTTAGCATGATGCCTCACAGCACCATGGACCAGGATTTGATTCCTGCCTTGGGTGACTCTCTGTGTGGGCTTCCTCCGGGTGCTCTGGTTTCCTTCCACAGTCCAAAGATGTGCTGGTTAGGTGAATTGGACAAACTAAATTGTCCCTTGTGTTAGGTGCATTAGTCAGGGTAAATGTAGGGAAATGAGTTTGTGTGGGTACTCTTCGGAGGTTCGGTGTGGACTTGTTGGGCTGAAGGGCCTGTTTCCACACTGTAGGGAATCTAGTCTAATCTAATATGAATTGTCTAGCTATGTGAATCTCTGTACAGTAATTCCACCAAGAGAAGAATACACAATATCCTTTAGGTAAAGACAGCACAGTAAAATGCCAGCATACATTTTAACTGAGAGAAAGTGAGGACTGCAGTTACTGGAGATCAGGGCTGAAAAATGTGTTGCTGGAAAAGTGCAGCAGGTCAGGCAGCATCCAAGGAGCAGGAGAATTGACATTTTGGGCATAAGCTCTTCTTCAGGAAGAAATGTCAATTCTCCTGCTCCTTGGATGCTGCCTGACCTGCTGCGCTTTTCCAGCTTCACATTTTTCATACATTTTAACTGTTCAACATTAAACAATTATAATCAAATAAGAAATCATAAAGATTACACATCCATCAAAAATCTGTAGCTAGGTGAAATTTCATGGTTAGATCTTCTTAAATTCATTTCTGATTGTGGGTAACACAAACAAAGTCACCCTTCATTACCTGTCCTAGATGTCTTAGAAAGTGATGATCTATCCTTTTGTTGAAGCTCTTCAGTTCATGTTGTACATTTCTGGGATTTAAACACTGAGGTAATGAAGGAACAGTCATGTATTTTTCTGATTGGGATAATTTATGACTTGGAAGAGGATTTGGAGCTGATAGTGTTTCCTTGCACAGGGAAATGTGCAAATAAATGGTGGAGGGTGCGGATTTGGTTGTGTTGCCATAGAATGTTTGATGAGTTCTCCCATCCTTCCTATACATGGCACACTCTGCTGTTCCAGTAGTGAAGGAAATGGATAGTTAAGCTAGTGGATGAGATGCTGACCAACTGGACTGCTTTGCACTGGATGAAGTTGACCCTCTTCAGCATTGCTTTTATCAAGGCATGCCATGAATACTTGATCACATGACTTGCCACAGAATGCCATTTTGTTCAGTATAAGATGTCGAATAGCTAAACTGTTGAATGACAATCAACTGCTTCTCATACAGAAACTAGTCTATTATAGCAAATAGTTCCTTAAAACAAGCTTTTAAATCATTTTTGGCAATCACCATGAGAGTTGTCTTCCTCAAAGTAACCCTTAGTTTAACTTCCCCTCAGCTGCTTCAACCAGGTATCCAACCCCCTTTCCCTCTGACTGGATATAAGTGTATTCGTAGTGGTGGCCATTGTTTTTGCCTGGCATTGCTGGGCCAACAGGCTGTTGTTCATCTGATTAGCCAGAGTCCCTCTAAGGTGGGACTTACTTCCAAGAAGGGGGCGAAAGGCTTGCCTTGAAGAAAATGTTACTTTGCTGCTAAGTAACTATTGGAATCGTTGAACTCTCCTTGACTTGTTAGCAGAGACAGCAATACTGTGACGCCCTGTAAAATCCAGCCTTTTGTTCCAGCAAATATTTGAAAACATAGAGGGGACCATTAATCTATATTGCTTCCCATCCCCATTCATAGTTGGCTGTTTGCCTTTCCTGGTTTAGAAGGATAAATTATTATTAACTGTGGAGAGATTGAAGCCTCATGTGTCAGTCCTACCTGACGACTCTGTTAAACAATATAGAACTGTAAAATTCTTCTAAGTGAATGGAAATATAATTTGGAAGTCACATGTGCTCCATTTTGAAATACACTGACTGACCTAAGAACAAATTGGTGTTTTTGTTTTTTTGAACAGTCTGGCAGAAACATTTAGTCATCGGACTACTGTAATGTGGTAAAGCAAGGACAGGTTTTTAAGGTTTTCAGGTAAACTATAACAGTAAGCCAGGCCTTTAGTTACATGGGCTATATATTTACATGACTGGACAGAAGCACACAATAATACCTCGTACAGATTTTGATCATTACGTTGTTCTTCTCTGTTTCTGACTCTTCCCCCATTCCTTGTCTTTGGCTTGTCTTTGTCTAGTTTTCCAGATTATTACCAAAAACAGATAAAATCAGAAACTCCTTTATCCAATCTCTTAGCCAATAAAGTCCTCTCTTAGCCCAATCCATTTCAGTAGTGTTTGATCATGCTTTCTGTGACCAAACAGGTATCTTTCATGTGACCATTCCATAATATTTTTCACAGCCATCTTTGTTTGACTATCTCCTATCTAAAATATCCAAGTTCTTATCTCATCGGGGAGCATAGATATTCCAATGTTGTGCTTTAAATGCATGCACAGTTTTTTTTTTATGTCTTGACATAGTTTTCCCATGATCCCTTAGCAAATTTCTAAACTTGTCCTGTTTTTATGTTTCCCACTTTACTACCAAGACAAGTTCTTTACCAAGTAAAATGTTAGTTTCTAACAGTATTGTTGAATGTATCAATTAGTATTCTGTTTAGCAATCAAATAATCTTAAATAATTTATTTTTGCTTCCACTTCTACTGACTATTTTTTGCTTTGCGCTGCCAGTCAATGTTTGAATACTATCTGGGTTTACTATTGTGTTTGTTGCCACTCTTTACAATTTTAACATTTTTTTAATGGAATTTCACTGATTATCAATATATTTGAAACAAACAAAGCCCTACATAACAACTAAGGCTGAAAATAATTCATAAAGGCCTGAAAAGTTTTCAGTTGACAGGTTGTCTACTGTTATTTTATCATTCCTAAATGCTTGACTTGCTTGTCAATTCAAAGAGTGTGTAGGTCTATCAAAAGTCTTACTGTCCATTCAGCAACTTGTTTCACTCATATTTTAAACAGCGAGGTAGGTTTGAACATAAATTATTATTCTTTCCTTTCCCCTAAACAGAACATAATTTTACCTTTTAACTTATTAGACGAGGATTCAGTTCCTTCATGATTAGTTTCCTCACATCAAAACTTTCATCCAAAAAGCTGAATGTATTTTCAAGCGTAAGTATGTTTTCTACATCCTACTACTTTCAATTTTGAGTTATAAATCATGACATCTGCGTAACATAATTTATTTCAACATATAATGTAATCTCCCTGAGTTCAGAAAAAATGAAATTATATTGATAGTTGCCATATGATTAGCAACATTATGTCTTACCCTGGTATTGGCAAACTGCTTCAAGTGTTGTAGAGTCATAGAGTCATATAGCATGGAAACAGGCCCTTTGGTTCAACCAGTCCATGTCGACCATAATCCCAGACTAAATTAATCCCGCCTGCCTGTGCTTGGCCCATATCCCTACAAACATTTCTTATGCATGTACTTATCCAAATGTCTTTTAAACATTGCATCTGTGCCTGGATTTATCACTTCCTTTGGAAGTTCATTCCACATATGAACCATGTTCTGTGTAAAAAAAAAAATTGCCCCCATGTCTTTTTAAAATCTTTCTCCTCTCACCTTAAAAATAAGATCCCTAGTCTTGAAATCCCCCTCCCTAGGGAAAAGACACCTGCCATTTAACTTACCTCTAGCCATCATTGTTTGTAAACCTGTGTACGGTCACCTCTCAACCTCATACATTCCAATGAAAAAAGCCGCAGCCTATCCAGTATCTCCTTATAACTCAAGCCCTCCAATCCCAGTAAAATCCTGATAAATCCCTTCTGAACCCACTCTAGCTTAATAATATTCTTCCTATAAAGTTAAATACTTTCTTGGAAAAATGAACTCTTCATTTGCCCATAGACTCAGGTTAAGTTCTATAATCAAAAAGTGAATGTGAGAGTTATTCATGTGAGAATGTGAGAAACTATACATTCTGGGTCATTCAACTCAATCAGTGAGCTCATAGCCCACTAATCTAATAAGCCTTTCATTGCAGGATCAGAATATCTTTAAAGTAAAAAAAAATAGTCACCATTTGTAGAAGCCATGATTTGTGCTTCGTGTAGCTGCTGTGCTGTGTCCCATTTTTTAGCTATTAATGCCATTCATTCCTAATATCAATGAGCAGATAATAGGAGCATTCTGGTGTTGAAATAGCTAAAGAGGAAGTTGAAAGAGATTTGGGAGTCTTAAGAGTTTCAACCCTGAATACATTCAGCCAATGCAAATTACCAGTCAATAAACTGACCTACATTGGCTGCTGGTCCTCAGAGTCTCCGTCTTAAAGTTCTCATCCTTGTTTTCAAACTTTTTGCTGGCCTCAACCTGCTATATTTGTACTGTCCTTCAACTCTCTGAGATCTCTGCACTACTTTGGCTTTCTGTGTGCTCCACCAACAACAGCCTTTCCTTCAGGTGCTTAGACTCTAATCTCTGGAAACCCCTGCTTAATCTCTCTGAGTGTCCCTGCTCCTATAAGGTATTTTTATTAAAAACATACCTATTTAACCAATTTTTGGGTCATCTTTTGTAATACTGCATTTAAGTCATATATCTAAATTTGCTGAAGACACAACATTAGGTGGCATCGTATATAGTTCAGATGGTAGAATAAAATTACAAGGGGATATTGATAGACTAGGCAAATGATTAAAACTGTGGCTAATGAAGTTCAATGTAAGCAAGTGTATGGTTATCCATTTTGGACCAAAAAAGGATATATCAGGTACTTTCTAAATGGTATGAAGTTAATTACAGTGATTGTCCAAAGAGACCTAGAGGTTCAGCTGCATATATCCTTAAAATGTCATGAACATACACAAAAAATAATCAAGAAGGCCTTAATATCTGGAGGACTGGAGTGCAAGGATGCAGAAGTTATGCTGCAGTTGGACAAAATCCTGGTTAGACCCTACTTGGAGGACTGTGAGCAAATCTGGGCACCACAGTTTAGGAGGGATATATTGGCCTTAAGGAAGTACAGTGAAGGTTTACAAGAAGGATACCTGGACTTTCTGGGCTTACATTATGAGGAGAGATTATGCAAATTTGGCCTGTTTTCTCTCGAATTTAGAAGTTTAGGGGTTGATCAGATCAAAGTCTTTCAGGTATTAACAGGAGAAGACAGGGGAAATAAAAATAAACTATTTCTACTGGTTGGGGATTCTAGAAATAGGTGGCATAGTCAGAGAATTAGGGCCAGACCATTCAGGGGAGATATTAGGAAGCACCTTCCCATATAAAGGGTGGGAGAGGTTTGAACTCTATTCCACAAATGGCAGATGATGCTAGATCAGTTGTTAGCTTTAAATCTGTGATGAAGAAATGTTTGCTAAGCACAAGTATTATTATGTATGTGCTAAAAATGGGTATATGGAGTTAGACCATAGATCAGCCATGATCTTAATGAATGGTGGAACAGGCTCGAGGTGCTGAACGGTGTCGTCTTGTTCCGATGTTCCCAAGTTCAGTTTAAAAAACTTAATTATACAATTACTTTTGTGAAGCATCTTGGGATATATTGCTATGTTAAAGATACTAAATAAAAGTGAATTGTTATTGAATTTTATGACCAAAACTGTAAAATACTAGTCAGAAGATGCTTGTGATCTAATTCTGTCCAGTTCCTGAAGCAAAGAACAAAGGTTAGTGACAGATTATTGAATTGCGAGGAAAGACTTGAAAAGAAGGATCAGAAAAGTATCCTTGCACAAGTATATTGTATATAAATGGTTATTCCAGAATATTGCACTAAATTAAACCATGTATGATAAAATGCAAACATAGAGAGGTGAAAACGCAGGATTTTTCTGTAGTTCGGCAACCATTTTTTTCTTAATTACTCTGTGTGAACCACCTTGACATATTACCCTACAGTAAAAGCACTATTTATAAGTGCAGGTGACATTTGGATGGCAGCATCTGGAGAGAGAAACAGAGATAACGTTTCAAGTAAGGCATGAATCTTCTTCAGAAGAATGTATATCAGGATAAGTCAACATTTCTTTGGAAGAGGAAGGTAAAACTGGGAATAATAGGGTAGTTAGTAATAGTATTCCATTAGAACTCTTGTACACAAAATGTGGTTATTTTCTGAATTCATTTTGGCATCAAAATACTAAAAATTGTGATAAGGAATATTACTTTCAAACCTGTGACATTACCTGATTGAATTGTTCAGATTATTACTCCAGGCAAAAAAAGAAAGCCTTTAATTCACTATTTATGTGCATGAATTGCGCACAGAACAGAAATTGTCCTCAGTGGCAGACAAATCAGAAAACTTATTTGTCTGCGAGTAAAAGTTATTTGTTTAAACCACCAACTGAGTTTCATTAATCAGTCAGATTATTTATCATTTCCTTATTTCCCTCTGTGTCTACTATCCAAATAGATTTGATGCATTATCACAGGATTTGCAGTAAAGTGAATATAAAAGATATGGTGGTTTAAATCCTTCCAGTTGAGAAAATATCTAAGTTGGCTGTAAAACTTCTGACCCATTCTTAATGCTAAAAGGATCAGCATCCAAAAATATCAAACTTTCAATTACTTTACTATTTATTGCAATCTCTGCAAATCTTGTAAAGTTGGTAGGATATGTGTCCTAATGAAATATTCCAACATATTTACCCTGAATTGTTCTGATGGCTGTAATGATGAGTGAAAGAAAACCAAATATGTAGCAAAGAAATATGTAATTGCTAAGATTTGGAGGTGTCAATGTTGGACTTGGGTGTACAAAGCTAAAAATCACACAACACCAGGTTATAGTCCAACATTTTTAATTGGAAGCACTAGCTTTCGGAGCGACGCTCCTTCATCAGGTGTTGTGATGAAACAGCAGCGCTCCAAAAGCTAGTGCTTCCAAATGAACCTGTTGGATTGTAACCTGGTGTTGTGTGAGTTTTAACTTTGTAATTGCTAATTAGGTATTGAGTCACCACATGTGCACATTGAAGATGAGATGTTAGCTACATCACTAATGCAGTCTTTGTTAGAAAGGTGAATTAGAATAAATTCTTAATGCCAAAAGTAAAAAGAGATTTTATCAAGGATTTAAATTTAGATAGATAGCATGCTATAACTGCTGCATGCTCGAGTCAGTACAGAGGAGTGTGTGCTCCCGGATAACTCTATCTGCAGAAAGAGTTCATGGTTTAAGCAACTTCAGCTCAGAATTGTTGAAGTGGAGGCTAACCTACAGGCATTGCAAGACATCAGGGATATGGAGAGTTACCTGATAATTTTGTTCCAGGAAGCAGGCACCCCCATGTAATTATGTGGGACATAGGTGGGGAAGGGAGAGTCAGGCATGTGGACTGATCTAGGATGCAGTGATGGAGTAGCCTTCGCCCTTGACCAACAAGTATTGTGTAGCTATCACCTGGACAATGGACAAGGACTGCAGGGTGAAAGGAAAACCTGAATATCACACCATGTAGAGGACAGGAAATGGGTATATGGTACGAGATAATGGACAAAATAGTGAAGAAATAATGTATTCTGTACCTGTGATCAGAAAAATCAAGAAGTAGAATCAATAAGAACAGATGTTGGGAATGGCAAGTTCCAGGAAATATTGGTGAAAGTTATTTTAAGGCTCCCTAACAATAGTTGTACTCTTGGACAGAACATTCAGCCAGAAATATTTGGAGCTTGTTACAAAGGTTAGTAACTATCACGGATGACTTTAATCATCATTTAGATTAGATAGTTAACCTCACAAAAGAATATCATCTGTAATATAGGTTTGTGGAAAGCCTTCAAACAGCATCTTAGATCAATACTAATTATAACTAATTGGAGGCAAAGCAATATCAGATCTAATGTGGTGTAACAATGTATGTGAGACATCAGAAATGGGTAGAGTTACCTGCTAATTTTGTTCCAGGTAGCAGACACTTTGATGAGATTATCCAGAACTTCAAAGTTAGCCAGTGGCCAGGAAAAGGAGGGTATGATTGTGAATCAGCCAAGTATAGCAATCTCGGATGCAGGGGTGGAGAAACCTTGGCCTTTGACATTGACCAGCAGATATTAGGTCTTTGTCATCTGTGTAGATGAGAAGAAGGACTGTAGGGTCAAAGGGTAAGGGTTAGGGATAAGGATAAGTAATAAGTGACGGGTAAAAGTATAAGTAGTCATAATAAAAGTTATCTAAGGAAAACTGATCATAATACAATTGAGTATCATATTAAGTTTGTTTCTACCACTTCTCAGTCAACGTATCAAGGTGGAACAGGTCAGGCTGTCTCCTGGAGCTATCTCCAGTACCAGCTGGCACATCAAACAAGAGACAACTTGGTCCTCAGGCTTTTGCGCACATTGCAATCAAGAAGCTGATTATAGCTGAATGGAAAACCTCAGCACAGATTGCAAAGGGTTGCTTATGACTTAGGCACATGGAAATCTGCAAGAGGTAAAGTGGGAGTGTTACTATATGAGCAGCATGGAGCTGTGAAAGCAGGAATCAGCTTGTGAAATTGCCTGAATTGCCTGGAACTGTGAAGAATCAATTACAGAACAGCAAAAGTTCAAATATATTATGCACTATTTATAAGTCCATTAATGTAACACTTGTGCCATCTTTGTGCCCTTGGTATGTTTACTTTTTCCTCCTCCTTTCACTATGTCTAAGTGCATTCCTGAATTCTGCATCTGATGTGGAAGGAGCCTGCTTTATCATTGGCCGTGGTTACTTGGAAGATTGGGCAGTGGCCCTCTGGTGCCTTTGGGCCCAGACAGCACAGGACTGCTGAGAGTCTCCTGCCCAGATCAACTCATCTTCCTCATCTCGTATTGCTGCAGGCCTTGGGATAGTAGGCAGGTTGGAGATGGAGTGGCCAGATATCCCTGCAATGTCCTGAGAAGAAGCTTCTGACATGCCCGTCCACCTCTCATCCTCCCAATATATGGAGGCTCCCCTTTAGAAGAATGGGCACCCAGACTGAGGTTAAGCTGACTCGGTTCCCTGTTGCCTTGCCATGGATCCTGAGGGGATGGAAGCCATAACCACTTTCTGCTGTGGAGCCTTGGGCCTGCAGTGAGTGCCAGGAATTCCCGGGCAGCCTTTAAATATGGCGCCAGTACCTTCAACTCTGGAAGATGCCAACAGAGGCAAGACTTCTGCCTCCCATCTATATGACCCATTATTTAAGTTGCAATGAAACTTGCTTCCACATGAACTGAGCAGAAAAGTGGATAATTGTATGAGAACCCTCACTTAGAACATCATTAATATGACGCCAAGCACGATACTTTAACTCCGAAATGAAATACCTGGCCAGAGTATGATCAAGGATGCTGCCTGACCTGCTGTGCTTTTCTAGCAACTCACTCTCAACTCTGATCTTGAGCATCTGCAGACCTCACTGTCTCCATGATGAAAGGGCAGTCAAGTTTTATAAATTTTTTTTTTGAGATGTAATGATAAAGTGAAGCCAGTCGTTGTAAGTGCCACCATCTTCTCACTTTCCAAAAGGGACTGCATGAACTTTAGTGCTCAAGATAGAGTCCATGGGTTTGCAACTAATATGTTAGCATGAATAGGGGACAATTAAACATTGACAGGGTTCAATGGACATTTTTGACTTGGCAGGCTGCAACAGGTGGCAGTCAGAGTCAAAAAGTGTGGTGCTGGAAAAGCACAGCAGGTCAGGCAGCATCTCAAGAGTAAGGCAATTGGTGTTTTGGGCATAAGCCCTTTATAAGGAATGGGAGTGGGGGGGGGGGAGAAAGGGAGGCGCGCGGTGCCCAAGGAGGCTGAAAGATAAATGGGAGGGAGGGTGGGGCTGAGGGAAGTTAGCTTGGAAGGCGATAGGTAGATGAAGATGGGGGGTGATGGTGATAGGTCGGAGCAGAGGGTGGAGCGGAGGGGTGGGAAGGAAGATGGACAGGTAGGACAGTTCAAGAGGGCTGTGCTGAGTTGGAGGGCTGGATCTGGGCAAGGAGAGATAAGGAAATTGGTGCAACTAGTGGCACATTACAATGACTAGTTTTGGGGCCCCAACTATTTACATTCTATATTAATGACCTTGACAAAAAGACCAATGGTAGAGGATCCAAGTTTGCTGACGATGGAGAAGTTGTGAGAATATTACCTGTAAAGAGGATACAAAGAGACATGCAAAGAGATATCAATACTTTGGACTGCACCAACATGGCAAATGGAGTACAATGTGCTTTATTGTGAGGTTATTCAATTTTGTACTAAGCGTACAGACACAGAATATGTTTAAAAGGCAGGAAGCCTTCATGTTGATAGGAACTTGAGTGTACATGTACAAGGTGCACAAAAAATTAACATGCTGGAATAACAAGTTATTAAGAGGACAAGAAGAATTTAGACTTTTGCCTCCACCTGAGAGAGCAGACATAGCTTTAATTTTTTTTTCAAAAGGAATCACCTCCAACAGCGCAGCCCTCTCTCAGTACTGCATTAGAGCATCAATGTCAAGATTCTGCATTGGGATTTGAATCCATATCTCATTACTCAGCAGTACTACCAAAAGGTGAACAATAGCTGACACTCTCTGTTGGCCAAGGGCACAAGTTAGTAAAGAGCTGATGCATATGCAAAAAAACACAATCAAAAAAGCTAATGGAATGCCTCAATATAAACAGAGGAACGTTGAAAATGTCCAGCAGATCAGGCAGAATCTGAAAATAGAAGACCTGACAGAGAGATTTCCCTGGACAGCAGTTGAGAGGGCAAGGCCCTGACTCAATTATCTTTTAACTGACCATTGTCAGGCCTTCACTGTGATTCAGGGCCTGGGAAATGGAATCCCATCCACTGAGAATTGGGGGAAAAGCAGAGGCTGGTATTTCTATAGGTCAGGCAATTTCACTGGTAGCTTATAATGGACCCAGGGAAAGGCCTAAGATCATGGAAGAATCCAGAGAAAGAGGGCAAATTGATTTTGTGTGGAGGAGTAATGGGAGAGCTGGGGTCAGAAGCAAGGACAGGGAGGTGGCTTTCAGCAGCAAACCCAGCAACCCCACTTCCTCCTTCCACTCAGTTGTATTAAATGTTCTGAAGCCTAAACAAATGAATGAAATTGTAGCAGGGGGCACAGTGGCCCTATGCCCCAGAAAGTGTAGCCATTCAAAATGGTCTCTTACCACCTCTTCAGGGAATTTGGGATGGGCAATAAATGACGTACACATCTCATAAACAAATCTTGCAAAATCAAAGATAGGGTAAATAGGAGTGAAATCAGACAGCACGTTTTAACAGGAAGTGTACTGAAAATCTGCTTCTCCACCAAAATTCTCTTAATGCTGAGGTCCAATTAGAGTTTTCAAAAGTGAGACCAAGAGACTTTTTAAGGGTACCAACAGATTTGAAGATAAGGCAGCCACATGGAATTTGTCATTAGAATGCTAAAATATCAAATATTGACTTTGATCGTCTGTTAATAATACCGAGGGCTATCACAGATGATATAAAGAAGAAAAAACTGACTTAAGGTAGCCACAGTGGTCAGTTGACCAAATTGAACCAAGCTCATGGAACCAATGTGTGATTAATAGATAAAACATGAAACTTAGTCAGGTGTGAAAGAATGCCATATGGTTGTAGAAATTTCACATAATGGGTTTAAATTCATCTGCAGATTATGCAACTTGGGGAAAAATACCAGTCATGGGAATACATAAATGAAGCATATTTCAAGAAAACAGCTTTCCAGCAGAGAAGAGACGTTAAATAGATTTGTAACATGGAACAGAAAGACTCTGTCTCGAGAAATAAACCTGATGATAAAGCAAATTGGAGAAACATTGATTCACTGAGAATTCAAAAATACTTACAAATGTTGCCACTCTGAGGATACAAAACACTTGTTATACACCCATTGTCTCAAGTTAAAATCTAACACCTCAAGTCACTTAAAGACTTGGATATTAGCATAGAAAATCATATGTCCAAATTTGCTGATGACACAAAATTAGGCAGCATTGCAGACAATGTAGATGATAGCATAAAATTACAAAGAGATATTGATAGACTATGTAAATGGACAAAACTGTGGCAGATGGAATTCAATGTAATTAACTGTGAGGTTATCAATTTTGGACTGAAAAAGAATAGATCAGGATACTTTCTAGACTGTATGAAATTAAATACAGTGATTATCTAAAGAGACTTGGGAATTCAGGTGCATAGATCATTCAAATGCCACAAACAGGTACAGATCATAATCAAGACAGCTAATGGAATGCCGGCCTTTGCATCTAGAGGGCTGGAGTATAAAGATGCAGAAGTCATGCTGCAAATCTACAAAACCCTGGTTAGATTCACTTAGAGTACTATCAGCAGATTTGGACACCTCACCTTCAGCAGGATATATTCACCTTGGAGGGAGTACAAAGTAGGTTTACGAGATGATAACTGGACTTCAGAGGTAAAGTTACGAGAGAGATTATACAAATTAGGCCTGCTTTATCCAGAATTTAGAAGATTAAAGGTTGATCTAATCAAAATATTTGAGATACTAAAAGGAAAAAAAAACAGGGTAAATAAAGGTAAACTATTCTCACTGGTTGGTAATTCTAGAATGAGAGGGCTTAGTCTCTAACCCTAACCCTAACCCTAACCTTAATCTTAACCCTAATCCTAACCCTACCCTAACCTTAATCTTAACCCTAATCCTGGAATTAGAGCCAGAGCATTCAGGAGAGATGTTAGGAAGCATATCTACACACAAAGTGTGGTAGAAGTTTGATGCTGGGTCAGTTGTTCATTTTAAATCTGACTTTTTAAAAAATTAGGTAAAGGTATTAAGGCATATGGGCTAAAGGCAGGTATAGGAAGTTAGACCACCCAGCAGCCATGATCTCATAGAGTCATAGAGATGTACAGCATGGAGGCAGACACTTTGGTCCAACTCTTGGGGTGAGATCAAAGTGGTGCTGGAAAAGCACAGTAGGTCAGGCAGCATCCGAGGAGCAGGAAAATCGACATTTCGGGCAAAAGCTCTTCAACAGGAATAGAGGCAGGAAGCATCCAGGGTGGAAAGATAAATGGGGGTAGGGAGGAGCGACTGGGGAGGAGATAGCAAAGAGTACAATAGGTGAATGGGGGTGGGGATGGAGGTGATAGGTCAGAGAGGAGGGTGGAGCGGATAGATGGGAAGGGAGATTCTTTGGTCCAACTCATCCATGCCTACCAGATATCCTAAACTAATATAGTCTCATTTGTCAACACTTGGCTCGTATTCCTTCAAATCCTTCTTATTAATTTAACCATCCAGATGCCTTTTAAATGTTATAATTGTACCAGCCTCTACCATTCCTCTGGCAGCTCATTCCATACATGCACCACCTTCTGCATGAAAACGTTGCCCCTTAGGTCCCTTTTAAATATTTCCTGTCTCGCCTTAAACCTATGCCCTCTAATTGTGCACTCTCCCACCACAGGTGGACCTTGGTTATTTACCCTATCCATACCCCTCATCATTTTATAAAACTCTATAAGGTCACCCCTCAGCCTCCGACACTTATTGAATGACAAAACAGACTCAAAAGGCTGAATGCCTACCTCTGTTCTTATGTCCCTAAATTGTGTATGACCTTTTTCTTAGTGCTAGTAATAAAATTCCTGTTTCTTTTGCTCAAGAAAACACAACTGGTGTCTTAGTGGTGACTTGTAGTACATTTTAATTGAAGAATGGTATGGCTTTGTGCTAAAACGAATTTTAAAATAATTAGTGTGACCGACCAAGAGTGTTAAAGAGAGAGGAGCCTATTCATCTCTCTTCATCTGAGTTGAATTTTAGGTCAGTCATGATCTAGCTGAATGGCAGAACAGGCTTGATGGGCTGAATGACCTGCTTCTGTTCCTGATAGTATGTTCCCAATAAATATATAATTTGACATTGGTACTGTGGAAACTGAAAACATCAGTAAGAGGCTGAAGAAATCAAACTTAAATGATAAGGCAGAATGGTTATTATCTAGCTAGGCTGTCTCTGCAATAGGGGAAGGAGAAGAGATGAATGCAGCTAAGCTTGTATCTTCAGTGATAAATATTGAAAAGCTTAAAAACCAGGAAGCGTGAAGTCTGAGGTAGGATTTTGTCATGGTTTATATATGTGGTTATTGTTTGAATGCATAGGTGAACATTACAAATATATTAGCAGCGGTTCCAAGATGTCACAAAAAGAATATTTCTTGGCACTGTATAGTAGTTGTGATGGCTGATAAATAATTTCATATTTATGTGGCTTCTCTGCTCCTTTCCTTCCCCATGCTCCTCTCCTGCACCTCTCTAATGTGATTCTTATGGATTGCACATATCTGAAAATGTTTGTTCTGAGTGGCACCTACTCAAACATCCCTTCCTGTTATTTGGTACCTGACATGAGTTGCCAAACACAAACATGCATAATATAGATATCTTTATAATTAGTGTTCTTTATACAAAGTCTTGAACTTCATGCAAATCAGACATTCAGCTGCAGAGCTTAAAGTGCTCACATTTCAACCTTCCTAGTTTCTTGTGATTAATTTCAATTCCTTTGAGCATGTCACTGGTCTGTCTAATTTTGTACTGTTTTAAAATTGCTGTATTTTTAGCCTCCATTTCTATCCTTGTAGCTGATAAAAAAATTACTACAGGATGTACTTGGTCTTCTACGTGGTGGTAGAATGGTTGTTGACAGTCTGTTACGAAGATTCCAGGAGTAATTTTTCATTTCACTAGCACCTCATTTATGCCCGAGGGATGGGAAATAGCAGAATGGAAATTGCAAAATCAGAGTTGGAAGGGATCCAACAATTCTGATTTTTGGCCAGACCTCCACCTAGGCTGCCAACAGGATGTTGAAACCTAATAAATATATAAAAAAGCATGCCAATTGCTATTATCAGGGCAGCTTGACCTTTATCGCTAATGCTAATCGATCCACGCACCTACAAACCCTGGATGGTTCAGGTAGTAACTTGCAACAATTTTAAAGGGATTCACAGCTGAGGGGAGGGAAAGTTGAAAGCTGACTTTTTAAAAATATATCTTGTGTGTTTTGACATTAACGATTTCCACTAAGGTCATCCCTTGCTGCTCTGGATGCTGAAACAATTTATTTGTTGAAACCTGTGATTCTGTTTCAATCCATAAAATTTTTGTTGTATTCCATTAAGGTGCTGATGCAGGCCCCTGAGTCAGCTGTCCTCTCCCAGATGGACAGCTGCCTAAGAGCAGTACGGATGAAGCTGACAAGTCATCTGTCATTCCCAAATGAGGCCTAGCCAAATAAATCAATTGGGTCTCCTGCTGACATTGTCAATTGGACAGAGTAAATACCACATCTGCTGCCTACCATGATGTGGCAGAGGGGAAATTGGGCTGTGTACACAATATACATCACCACAAGGAGAGATATGGTCCCACGGTGCACACATATTCCATTGCAAAAGTCTGCAAAGAGAAGTGAGTGTCACTGGATGGGACAGCATTTACTGCTCATCACTAATTGCCCTTGAGATTGTGATGGTAAACTGCCTTCCTGGACCACTGCATCCCATTTGGTGAAGGTTGATCTACAATGCTACTTAGTATGGGAATTCCAGCATTTGACCCAGTGACCGTGAAGGAATAGGGATATATTTCTACATCAGGATGTTGAGTGATATGGAAGGAGAACTTGCAATGGTGGTGTTCCCAATTTTGATGCCCTTGTCCTAGATGGAAGTGATCATGGCTTTGTTGTCTAAAGTGCCCTGGTGAGTTTCTGTTGTGTATCTTCTGGATGGTACACACTGCTGCTAGTGAGCATCGATGGTTGATGTTTATGGATGTGGTGCCAATTAAGCGAGCTGCTTTGGAAGATGTCAAGCTTCTTAAATGTTGTTAAAGCTGCACTCATCCAGACAAATGAGGAGGTTTCCATTACACACCTGGCATGTAGATGATTGACAGGCTTAGGGGAACAGGAGGCGAATTACTCACTGCAGGATTTATAGCCTCAGACCTGCTCTTGTAGCCACTGTATTTATGTGACTAGTTCTGTATAGTTTCTGGTCATTGGTGACACCCAGGATGTTGATAGCATTAATACCATTGAATGTCAACTTCTGGAAATAGTGTGCATGGTCCACATTCAGAGAATAATCGGTACTTTAACAGTAACTTAAATGATATGGATTCTCATTTGAATCTATTTCTATCAGTCCAAGGTAACTACTTCTTTTACAAACTTATCCTGCTTTGGTTGTCATGACATTAAAAATGGAGCTCAAGTTAGATGATGTCAATATGAATTATTATAACACATCATTCATGAAACTGGAAATGCATGGAAAAGGAAATGATTAGAAATATTTAACAAATATTTTGACTTTTAATTTCATTTGTATTAAAGAGTGTCACATTTTCAAATTCCTCTCTGATATGTTTTATGTCTGGTATTGTTGGCCATTCATCAACATTTATTTTTACTTGAAACCAGCATGAGTTATTAATTAATTCATAGTGAGTAAAAGAAGTTGTACAAAGCCTGCTTCCCTTATGACTGGACTGTCTTGAAGTATTAAATATATCAGCAACGTCTCTCTTAGCATTACGAAGAGCTGCTGGCTGAGAGACTATTACGCTAATTTTGTTGCTCTATTTTTTTCATAATTGCAGTAGCCATAAATTACAGTAGCTTCAGGGAAGATATGGTCATTGCTCAAACAATAATTCTTCAGTATCACTAATTAGGAATTATTGGTGTGCTGCACAAACAAAGATTTGACTCAGATTTGAAGCTCAGGGAGATCTTCCTCTGGAGCTCCTGAAGCATAAATTGCAGCTGCAGCCCAGTTAGTGAGCGACCCAAACACAAAGTGGAACTGACATTAGGTATCGGGTTCCATCTTCAACTTTACATTGTATGATCATCACCGGGTTTTTGTTTTAACAAGCTACTTGCATCTGTTTCATGGGCCCGAAAATGGGGCTGTTCAGCTTAATTTTGGAGCCCAATGTCCTGTGCCCAAAGATGCATCAATAATTTTAAACCCGACATTATTCAGATTTTAATTTTGGTGGCTGCCATTGCAGATTCTGAGGCCACAAAGTATAGAAATTGTTGGTCCATTGCGTCATTGGGATGATTGTTCCATTCAGCATTCTTCATTTACAACTATAGACTAAAACAGTGTTTGCTGTGGAATATAGGCTTCTCAGCGATATCTAAAAATAAAATTCTTATTGTAGACCAGGATCATGCCATGATGGTTGTGCCTTCCCTCTGAAATCCCTTCCTGGTTTGCCAGCTTTATTTCCCCTCCAGGGACTGATCTTTGAGTCTCTCTCAGCAGGACAAATGGCTCAAATCATCAACTGCTCATGGAGACAGGACAGGCAACCAACGGCCTGCTTTTCCTAAAATGCCATTGACTAAATTCCGGGCCAGCCTCTGTTCTCTTGTTTGGGACATGTTCTGCCAAGTCTGGGACACAAAAAACAGCAATTATACCAGAACATAATTATTAGTAATGCATAGGAGTTGCTTGATGTTATGAAAAGACTCTTGATTAAAGGTTGCATTTCAAATATCATGGTAACTTGACAAGATAATTGAATAAGGGTGATTTAATTTTTTTGTTTTAAATCCTGTTGATTGCATTAAAGCAGGTAAGTCCCCAGGGATTGATGGGATCAATCTCATGTTACTGAAGGAGGCAAGGGAGGGGATTGCTGGGGCCATGACAGTGATCTTTCTACACTCTTTAGCCACAGGCCAAGTCCCAGAAGACAGGAGAATAGCCAGTGTTATTCCGGTAAGACTTACATCATTGATAGGGAACTGATTGAAGAAGATTCTTAGGGATAGGATTTATTTTCATTTGGAGAAGAATAGTCTAATTGAGGATAGTCAGCATGGCTTTGCAGCGTAGGTCTTGTCTCACAAGCTTGTTTGAGACTTCTGAGGAAGTGACAAAGATGTTTGACATGGGTAAGGCATGTCTACATGAACTGGACTAAAACATTTGACAAGGTCCCTCATGGTAGGCTGATCTAGAAGACCAAATTGCTTGGACTCCATGGTGAGTTGGCAAGTTCAGTACAAAATTGGCTTAGCTGTAGAAGATAGAAGGTAGTTGTGGAGTGGTGTTTTTTCTGACAAATGTCTATGACCAGAGGGGGTGTTCTACCATGATTAGTGCTGGGACCTATGTTCTTTGTAACTTATATAAATAATTTGAATAAAATGTTGGTGGTCTGATTAGTACTTTTGCAGATGGCATGAAGATTGGTGGAATTGTGAATAGTAAAGAAGGATATCAAAAGGTGCAGCACAATACAGATCAGCTGGAAAATTGAGTGGAGAAATGATGAATGGTGCTTAATCCAGAAAAGTGTGAATTGATGCATGAACAGGCAGGGAATAAAGGGACATGGACTATGTGCATGCAGATGTGATTAGTTTGGAATAGCATCAGTGATTGTGGGCCGAAGAGCCTGTTCCTGGGCTGAATTGTTCTGTGTTCTAAGACAAAGCACAGCTATAGCTGGGATTTTATTTTTCTCCTCTTCATGCCTTCTTACTAAGGAGATTAGAATAGTCCAGCTCAAGAGATTTTCAAATGAAAGAAAGGAATAGCTGAAAACTATTGAGAACCATGAAGAATATGTATCAGAGGAGAAATGGAAAAGTAAGTAAGAGAAGCAGATAGACTCTGTGGAGAGAAACTGGCAGCCAGTATAAAATTGAATTAGAGTACCCTCGATTAGTATGTAAATTGTTGAAAGGTGGAAAAGGCTGTTGGACCAATTTGGGACACAAAAATGGGATTTAGTCCAGGAGAGAGGGGTTGTGACAGAGATGATAAATGAATACTTTGCATCTGTCTTTACCAAGGAAGAAGATAATGTCATGGTGAAACACGAACTAATTCAAATACGTGAACAGTTTAAAGTAACCAAGCACAGCATATCTGTACTTAAAATTGATAAGATCCATGAGAGTCTACAATGTATCTAAGGATACTGAGGCAAATGGGAATCAGAATTACAGAGGCACTACCCATAATTTTACAATCTTCCTTAGTCACAGTGATCTAGAAATCTTGAGAATTACGAATGTTACACCCTTGTTCAAAAGTGAGTATAACAATAACCCCAGCAAGTACAAGCCATTTGGACAACCTCAATGGTGGGGAAGTTGTTACAAATGATAATTTAGAACAAAACTATTAGCCAATTGGGTAAATGCAGGTCACTTCAAGAAAGTCATCATGAAGTTATTAAGAGCAAACCATAAGCACTGGCCCTGCAGAAACTGAATCAGGGGAGGTGGCAGATGAATTGAACAAGCATTTTGCCTCAGTGTTCATTATAAGGATATCAGTAGCAAAGAGCTGTAAGTCAGGAGATGGACGGGAGAAAGGAACTTAAGCAAATTATAATCAATTGAGAAGTGTTACTGAACACATTGGTGGAGCTATGGGCTGACAAACTTTAGTCCTAATGGACTTCAAACTCGGGCCTAAAAAGAAGTGGCCAATGAGATAGTTTAGGATTTAATTTCCCCACTTCCCTAGATTCTGTAAGGGGTTCCATTAGATTCGAACATAGTGAATCCCTTTATTTGAAAAGGGAGGAGACAGATGGCAGGAAAATACAGGCAAGTTAGCTTAACCATGAAAAAATAGTCAGATTTTCACTTAAGATTTCAACAGCTACATGTGAGTCTTGCTAGTAAGTGGTGAGGACCCTATTTGTATGCATTAGTATATTATTAGCTAATCTCACCTCGTGTATGTGTAGGTTGCCATTCTCCCAGGTAATGGTGAGAAAGTAGACAGCATTCATTTCCAATTTCAAAGTCACAACAAAATAAAAACAAAGTGCTGAAGAAACTCAGGCAGCATCTGTGTGGAGGGAAAGAAAGTTAACATTTTGAATCCAGTGTGATTTTTCTTTAGAACTCCACAAGTGCTGTCAGATCTGCTGAGTTCCTCCAGCACTTTCTGTTTTCAGTTCAGATTTTAAGCATCCACATTATTTTGTTTGAAAATTGGAATGGTTACCTCTTGGCTGCAGCTTGCCAGAAAGTCATTTCAAGGTATCCGTCTTTGCCAGCATCTCCCAACATTTCAAACAGCCATCGCCTGCACCCTCTGGCTACGAAAATTGGCATCAGCAAGTGACCAGCCTCACCATGCCATATCTCGGACTAACTTCTAATACAGTTCAGCACTTTATTGCACTTTGGAGCTCACAAGAATCTTTCTATTGCCATTCTGTTGCCAGGCCACTGCTCAGGGACAGGCACCCATCTGTGGGCGGCACGGTGGCACAGTGGTTAGCACTGCTGCCTCACAGCGTCAGAGACCCGGGTTCAATTCCCACCTCAGGTGACTAACTGTGTGGAGTTTGCACGTTCTCCCCGTGTCTGCGTGGGTTTCCTCCGGGTGCTCCGGTTTCCTCCCACAGTCCAAAGATGTGCAGGTCAGGTGAATTGGCCATGCTAAATTGCCCGTAGTGTTAGGTAAGGGGTAAATGTAGGGATATGTAAGGTTGCGCTTCGGCGGGGCGGTGTGGACTTGTTGGGCCAAAGGGCCTGTTTCCACACTGTAAGTAATCTAATCTAATCTAATCTCATGTAATGAAACAGGGTGCATGTCAGAAATCATAGCTTTCTTAGCACTCACTTCGCATTTACTTGGATACTCATAGTATGTAATCCTTGCCATGCCTTTTTATACCTTATTGCTTTACTTAGGCTCACAGAATATTTACTTGCCTTGCCTTTTCACACAGTCAGAGAGCTCGACAGCATGTCATGGTTAGCAGTGACCAGTCAGTGGGTCAGACATATGACTGTGCATATATACGATGCTTCAATTTAATGGTCACATGTGAATATCGAATGGGAGCAGTCTACAATTCAGTTAAGAGGAACTATGGACAGACAGAGTCAAGGGTATTGTCCAGTCTCAGTACAGGGTTTGGCCGTGGTCAGTCCCGAGGTCATGGGTAATAAACATGAAAGAGGTCTACTAAGGAACATTGTGTAAGGGGAAAGTAGGGAGAAGTGTGGAGAGGAGAGTCATTATACTGGGCTGCAGAGGGGACAAACACTTATATAGTCCCTTAGAACAGATTAGACGTATTAGAACAGATATAGCATGCAAGAACACCACCCCAGGCTTCGATGAGGGCAGCAGTGAATAATAGCGTTGGGCATGATAATGCAGTTGTCCTGGGGCTTGGGGAAAATTGCTCGCACATTGAACTGCAACTAAGTCAGACCATGCTTATGAATGTTCATTATTTTTCATGATTTGGGAATTGGAAGGAAGGTGGGAAAACATAGCTTCAGGAATCTTATTGCCTTTATAGTCTCTGAGTGTACTTATTCAGCATGGTTTGTGTTGCATATATCTGTCTGAAGTCTAATATGTCAGAGATCCATATACAGACAGTATGTCCGACTGTATGGAGACCTATGTTAATATCTCACTTGTGTCTGTTCCAACTGCGGAGGAACCACATTACTGAGAGCTTTGTTTTCGATATTTACCACACGGATCATTGTGTTAGAAACAAAATCAATAAAATTTAGACGAGACCACCAAAACTGGAAACAAGACAATTTAATACAAACTTGCAAGTAAGGGCTTCAATTGCATAAGCAAATGAAAGCAAATTAGAACTTAGGTTAGTGTACAGTTATACCCTTTGAGCTGAGTGAGGTCATCTCTCCAGACTCCTAATTACCCAATCTCTCTTATTATTTCGCCTCTACCCATCTATCCTCTACGCCCATTGCCCCTTTCTTTCCAAGTTGGCAATTTCCCCCTTGCACGTGCTGTCATAAACTCTTATCTCAATGTTCCCCTTTGTAACTTCTTTCATTATCCATAGGTACATTCCATTCTTGTACATACATCTTAACAATGTATCTTTTTTATGCTTCGCTTATATGTTTCAGTAATCTTAGCTTTTTGCTGAAACTGCTGTTTTAAACATTATGGTAAAAGGAATTATTTTCTTTAATAAATCTACATTAAAGTTAGCACTTAATTATCCATAATTATGCACTGAAAAGTAGAGATACTCTTCCCTAAATACCTGCAGAGTTAATAGTTCTCTTGCTGTACCCCTTTTCTGTATGCTTTTTCTATATCTGCAAAAACAACACTTTTCCCCATTTCTAACAATTCCCCCATTTCTTTTCTTAACCATTTGTTGTTTTTGCAATCTTATTTTCTGCCCTCTTTTCACCCTATGGTGTCGAGGTTCACAATCTAGTCATTTCTGTCCTTCTAAGTTTGTCTTTTTGTTAAACTCTAGGAGTAATCTGTTACTCTCTCTTTATTGCACTTGTGCTATTGTCATGACCATTATTGGTTGTTGTCCTCCCAAAGACATTACCAGCTTAGTCATTATCCATTTTAACACATTAAACCCTATCGGTAAACCTACAATTATTAGTAGCACATAAATGCCTCAATTCACTAACCATTTTCCCAAACCAGTCAGTCCCCAGTTGCCCCATCCCCATCCTTCATCTTTTCAGAGTTCATCCCCAATTTCTCTTATATTGCTTATCTTTTTCTTTACTATTTCTGCCTTATCTTCCACTATGGAAGAGGTATCTGGGATGAAGGTGCAGCATTCCTTACCAATCAGAGCACAGGTTCACCCTTTTTCGGCCAAAAGATAGTCTAAAGCCATTTGATTTTGTAAAGTTGTTAGTCTCGTGGCAATCACTTCAGTGGTTATGGCCGATATTTGGGATTGAGTTTCCCCCATTGCACCAGTGGTATCATTAATTAAATTTTCAAGGGCGGCCGCCAGTTTCTGTATTTCCACCCCTACCCTTGTAAGTGCCGTAGTTTGGGAGTAGTGTCCACAGTAGACGGTCTCCTTCAGAGACCTCTCGGGTCTTACGTCTTTCTCAGGTTGGGCTCATGCTTTTCTATTCGGAGGTGAGGGAATAAATAAGCGAGGTAACAGCAGCCACTGCAACCTTTCTGGTCACACGAACATATTTTTCCCTGGGAATAAATGGATAGGCCTTCATACCCAATATGTTCCATTTAATATTCGGGGAGTGGTCGTGGCAGTGGCTTGACTGGTGTGGACACAAGATGATTTTCCTAGTTGGAAAGGTGCAGCATCATTCTGATTACAGAAACAGGTGGTATTCACTGCTCCTTTCGGTGGGGAAATTCTAAGACTATCAATAGCGCCCTGATTTTTCGGGGCTGGCCTTGGGAACCATCCCACAAAATTATATTTGCTCCTTTCAGATCACCACTTTGTATTATTTGAACTCACATCAAATTATTGTACATCGTATACTTCCTTTTAGTGAGCGGTATTACTGAGGTGGGGATTCCAGATGCGCCATGGTGTGGGACCTCTGCACAGACCCAACAGTCGGCAAGTCCCTCTTGTTTAGCATAATTCTGGCACAGCGTAGTGAAGTGATTTTTCCCGCTTCCTTGAATAGTTAGTACTACTAACATTACAATACTATACCAGTATTTACCCATCTCTGAACCCTGCCTACCGTCTTGTCTTAACCTTTTAGGTGTCAGGGAGACGGGAGTCCACACAGCCCTTACAATCAATAACAATATATATGTATACATATATATATCTCAGCAAACGTTAAAGAGTCTTTTGTCTCAGTTCATTCTTTCTCAGCTTAACTTTCAGAGGGTTGTCTGTAGGATGAGCGTGCCACTCCGCCTTTGGGGCGTTCACAGGACCTTTAGCACGAGTGTGATGACTCCACCCTTTCTCAGCAGTCCGAACAGCTGTTTCACTAGTTAGGAGGGTTAGGAATGGTCCCTCCCAGCTCGGGTGCAGTTTGGTATCTTTCCAGGTCTTGATCAGGACCCAATCACCCGGTTATATTCGGTGTGCTGCGAATTCGAGTGGCGGTGTCTGTACCAACAAACCTCTACTCCTAAGAATAGATAATGAAAAGCCAAGTGCCATAATATATTTTTTTTAAAAACTTGTCATTAAACTCAGCTATAGGCACCTCTCCTTTCCCTCCTAGAAATGGTAGTCCAAACATCATTTCATAAGGTGAAAGGCCAATATCGTGCCTTGGGGCAGTCCAAATACATAATAATACAATAGGTAGACATTTGGTCCATTGTAATTGAGTCTCTAGGACTAATTTAGACAATTGCTTTTTTATAGTCTGATTCATTCGTTCCACCCGTCCAGAAGAGGGTGGGTGTTAAGGGGTGTGAAATTCCCAAGAGATCTCTAGTCTCGCCATTGCTTCTTGCAATATATTGGAAGTAAAATGGCTACCTTGGTCTGAGTCTATATTTTCCACTATTCCATATCGTGGGATGATATGTTCAAGGAGGGTTTTCACCACTCCTTTTGAAGTGGCTGATGACATCGGAAAGCTTCCACCCACCCAGTTAAGTGGTCTACTAGTACTAACAGGTACTTCTGTTTTCCGACTGGGGGTAATTCGGTGTAATCCACCTGTATACTTTGGAAGGGTCTCAACCCTGGGTCTCTTCCTCCTTTGAGCCCTTCTCTTAACATTTTCTTATTGATCTTTTGACAAATTATGCATCCTGTACATATCTGTTTTGCCAATGTATATATTCCTTTACATCCATATTTTCTTAATACTGTGTCACACATAGCTTGGGAGCCCCAGTGACTACCCTAGTGTAAGGTGGCTAAGATGTTTCTCATGACTGGTTTGCTCAATAGTTCCCTCCCGTCCGGGAGGATCCACTTTCCTTCAGTTGTCTTAGTAGCTCCTATTTCTTGGAACTCTTTTTCCTCTTCTTCTGTGTACACAGGGTTCACAGGAGAAGAGTCAACTAGGGGTGTAAAAATCTGTACCCTTGTTATTGTGTGATTCATAGCTGCCTCTTTAGCTATCTCATCTGCTAGCCGGTTTCCCTTTGCTTCTAGGGTGTTCCCTTTCTGATGTCAAGGTACATGGACTATAGCTTTTTCTCGGGGTAATTTTAAATTTTTTTAGTACTTGTCCTATTAACTCTTCATGTACTAATTCTTTTCCTCGACAATTGATTAGTCCCTGTTCTTGCCATATCTTTCCGAAGGTATGGACTACCCCATAAGCATATTTGGAGTCAGTGTAAATCGTCCCATCTCGCTTCTCTAAGTATTTTAAGGCTTGGTTCAATGCGTACAATTCACAGGTCTGGGCTGACCATGTGTTAGGCAGCCGTTCTGCCTCCACTGTTCGGTTTTTATTACCGTCCACTATTACATATCCATTATGTCTTTTTCCTTCCACTACTCTCGATGATCCATCTATAAACAATCTATCCCCATCATGTAAAGGTAGATCTCTCAGATCCTGTCTAATTTTGGTTTGATATTCTATAATATCTAAATAGTCGTGCTCTAATTCTCGTCTGTCTAGGTGTTCTCCCCTGCAAAGAAAGGTAGCTGGGTTTAGACAGGTGTCTGTTGCTAGTACGAGATCATCTTTCTCCATCAGGATGGCCTCATATTTTAGGATTCATGAGTCTGTCAACCATCTTCCTGCTTTTTGGTTTAGCACAGTTCTAACTTGATGGGGAGTGCTAACTACTAGCTCTCCTCCGAAAGTAAGTTTTCAGCTTTCTTCTACCAATATAGCAGTTTCTGCCACTGCCTGTACTCATTCAGGCCATCCCCTTGAAACAGGGTCCAGAATTTTAGACAGGAAGGCTATGGGTTGTTTATTTCCCCCTCATTTTTGGGTTAACACTCTTAAGGCTGCTCCATCGTTTACTGTCACAAAAAGGTGAAATGGTTTCTCTAGGGAAGGAAGGGTCAATACCGGGGCTTGCAGCAGACTATGCTTCAGCTCACGTAACCCTTCCTTTTCTTCTTCTGTCCAATACAATCTTTTGTGTTCTGATTCTGTCAGTTTGTAATATAACTTCTTCGTTTTCTGAGCATAGGCATCTATCCATAATCTGCAATAACCTATCAGTCCCAGGAACTTCCGTAATTCTCGTTTAGTATTTGGGAGAGGCAGTTCTACTATCCCTCGAATTCTCTCGGGGTTAATGCGTCTAGCTCCCTCACTGATAAGGTGTCCTAAGTATTTCACCTGCTTTTCAACATATTGCAATTTATTCCTAGATACTCTCAAGCCCTGTTGCTCTAGGAAATTCAACAATTCATTGGTGGCTGAGCTTACATCATTTCTCTTTTGTCCTGACACAAGTAGATCATCTATATTTTACAACAGTGACGTCTCCCAAGGCACTTTATATTGCTCTAGAACTTGTTCCAGTACTTGTCCGAATAAGTTAGGTGATTCTGTGAATCCCTGAGGAAGTACTGTCCATCGAAACTGTTGTTTTCTGCCAGTGTATGGGTTTTCCCATTCAAAAGCAAATATGTCGCGGCTCTCTGAGGCTAAAGGACAAGCCCAGAATGCGTCTTTTAAATCTATTACACTAAACCAGCAATGGTTACGCGGTACCCTACTAAAAAGGGTGTATGAATTGGGCACCACTGGGTGTCTTGTCCGGATCAGTTGATTTACTAGTCTGAGATCTTGTACCAGTTGGTAAATTCAATCTGGTTTCCGAACGGGTAGTATTGGGGTATTAAAGGGTGACATACATGGTTCTAATAGCCCTTCTTTTACTAGAGAGTCTATTACCGGTTGTAATCCCTTGCACCCCTCTAACGAAACTGGATATTGTTTTAACCTTACTGTTTTATTCTCTTGTGACAATGGGATTAACGTTTAAACGACCCCTATTCCCGGCTCTCGCCCACACATTAGGGTTTATCTGTTCTTCATCACTGGTTGTTAGTTTATTCATTGTTACAGTTATTGAACTACTCTCTACTCCAATCTTCAAGTTTAACAATACTATTAAATTCCTACCCAAGAGATTGCTTCCAGCATCAGGAATATATAATAATTGTCCCGTTACTTCTTCATTATTTCCCTTTATTAGGGTCGGTTCAAAAATGGGCACCAAGAATCCTTCGCCTTTTACTCCAGAAACTCTTAGACTCTTATTAGTTAATTTAACACCGTTCGGTCTAAAACTTAGGGATGACCGCGCCGCTCCCATATCTACCAGAAACACTGTTTCCTCCCCTTCAGGTCCCACCTTTAAATTTATCCCGGTGGGTCTCAGGAGGAGGGAACCCCTGACTCTCCTAATCTTCGTCAAAAGTCATCAGTGATACCGCTTCTCTTTGTCGTTCTAACCTTGGACATTGTCTTTTAAAATGTCCTGTTTTTCCGCAGTTCCTGCCAGTTGCTTCCTTCCCCTCCCATTTCCTCTCTGTCTCTCTTGTCCTCCTCTGTTCTGATTCTAGCTTTCTTGTTGTAATTTCTTCAACCGCTTGCAACCATTATTTTAGCTTTTTGTTTTTGTTTCTCCTCTTCCCTTTTCACATACACTTTCTGTGCCTCATATGACAGATCTTCTATCTGTTTTTCACTCCAGCTTTCTAATTTCTGTAACTTCTTTTGTATATCCGGCCATGATTTAGTCACAAATTGGACCTTTAAAAGTCCCTGTGCTACCAGATCATCAGGATTCATTCCCGAATATTTTCTAGTGGCTTCCTTTAATCTCTGTAAAAAGGCTGACGGGGTTTCCTCCTTTTCCTGTCTTACTTCAAAGGCTTTATAAAAATTCTGAGATTTAGGTGCTGCTTCTCTAATGCCCAAAATAACCATTTCTCGAAAGTCTCTCATCTCTCCCCTATCGTGTTCATCCATACCCTGCCAGCAGGGGTCCACATTGGGAAATTTGTTCTTTGCTGGTATTACTCCTTCACCCAACAGGTGTCTTTTTTCCCCATTCTCTCAGGGCAGCTCTTCTGATCATACCCCTTTCTTCTCTCGACAATATCGTCCCCAGGATGCTCATTAATTCACCCCATGTACATAAATTCGGCCCCAAGAATTGGTCCAATTGGTTTGCCAATCCCACGGGGTCTTCAATCAAGCTTTTCATTTCTTTTTTAAATGATCTAACTTCATTGCTAGTTAGTGGTGCATTGACATACCCGATTTCGCCGTTACCAACGGGTACTTCTCTAAGGGGATATATTTGTGCCGCTGCCCTGCCTATGTTCCCCTCCTCCATCCTTTTTACTGCTGATCTAGTCTTAATTGGACTGAGGGGAAGGTCTTCCCCTGGACTTTTTTCAAGTTCTTGTACTGGGGAGGGCACTGTGGGAGAGGATAAAGACGACAACAGACCATTATTGTCGTTATTGTAAGGAGGGGGTAAACTTAACAAAGGATCCCAACGGGAAACCTTTGTTTCCTCATCACCTTCTTCTGACTTTTTCAAAACAAGGATTTTCAGACTCCCTATCCAACAAGCAGCATAATCAGATTCTTTACGGGAGTATTTTTGTTTCTTATTTACACATATACTTAAGTCCTGACATAACCAATCTTCATCTGACCCATATTTAGGCCAAAATATACTTAGAGTTTTAATGCTTTCCTTTGTCCAGATAAAACAATAAAAGTTTATCATTTCTTTTTTATCCTTCCCTCTCATCTGAGGGTTGTACTCCCAATTACTTAACATTTTCCCTAAAGGACTGTCCGTTGGGATGTGGTCCTCAGACGTCCCTGTCATGTCCCCTTCTAAACTTAAAATCACTATTTTTATTCCCCATTTCTATGATCGACCGTTTCTTTATGTAATTTAATTAACCTTACTGAGGTTCGGTGTCACCTTCTTCAGCACCCACTTCAGGGTCCTGACCTTCGCATGGGGGATTTCCCCTCTTAACAACAGGTCTAAGGCTGGGTGGTTGAATCAGGTAGACACCTCACTCTTCAAATTAAGTACCTTAATTTATGTGTTGCCAATTTCCTGTACTTCTCGTACTAGCCTGACCACCTAAGTTCGTGTACCCTCAGCAGCCCTTCAGTAGCCTTCTGACACGGGCTGTTTTTCCATGGACATATGCTTAATTTAATATCGCCAATTCCCCGTACATTCCGTACGTCCCGACCACTTAAGGTCGTCCCGACCACCAAGATAATACTTAAAGGTGGCCTTGATACAGTGAAGGTGCAATGAAATTCAAGAGGTGTAAAGGGGTCCATAAGGCAGGACCAGCAGCAAACATGAGCAGCTGCTGAACAGCTTCCACGTGAAGAAGTCAGAGCAGAAGACCCCCCTCAGGTGATGGAGGTGGTTCCTGAGGCCAAAAGTGGACAGACTTTGCTGTCATTTCCTTCAGGTGAGAGTAAAACTCAATGCCATCACCAAATGAGGATGGTCAACTCACAGTAACTGACCATGTCATCTGCTGGAGCAAGACTTGTGATCTGGATCACCAACAATCTGATAACTGTGCTTAATTTTTAATACAACTGGCTGCTCACAAGCGGCTGTTGGGAACTGTGTCATATCTCTCAATCCTCAATCATAAAGGTATCAAGGCTATTACTGATGCAATTTACTGATGATTATACCACATCACCTCATTTCCCCATGACAAAGTCAATTACAGCCCAGGCTTTTTCATCATAGCAGTCATTCCCTAGGTGCAGGGTGCTAGAGAATGTCCACACAAATTACATTGGGATTGCCATATCATAACGTGACTGAATTCATTAATACCATTCAGTCAATTTCTCAGTCATCTGTGATCATCGCTATCACACAACCAAAGAGATCTATGTCAGCCACTGTAGATGCTATATCCTTGGTAACTGTCAGGTTCCTGCTTCATTCCAAAGGCTGGATGCCTGACAAGGATGGTTATAGGGAGACATGGGCTCCCCTCTGCAAACATGGCTGATGATTCCAGTATGCAGCATGCTGATTGATACAATGCAGGTCAATCTTCCATCAGGGCTATCATGAAGAAGATGATAGGCCTCATCAAGTTGGTGTACCAACACTAGGATTAATTGGAGGTGCCTTGCAGTATCTTCCAGATTAAGTGTGGTACATAATGCTAGAGTGCAGTTTCTCTGCACAACTGGAGCAGGCAAGGTGTGGATGTAATGGACGCTGAGGAGCTGGGAGAATGGCAGTTTCAAGGAAGAAGGTGAGGACATTGAGTGGGAGAAAGTGAGGACTGCAGATGCTGGAGAGTCAGAGTTGATAAAGCATGGTGCTGGAAAAGACACAGCAGGTCAAGGCAGCATCTGAGGAGCAAGAGAGTCAATGTTTCAGGCATAACCCTTCTTTAGGACTGAGGAGGGGGAAGGGGGCTGAGAGATAAATGGGGGGTGGGGTTAGGAGAAAGGTAGGTGAGACAGCAATAGGTGGGCAAAGGTAGGAGGTGATAGTGATATGTTGGTAGGAAGTGTGAAGAGGGCTAACCATCTTCATGACAATAGAGTAGGGTAGTGTTAGGCACAACAAGTCAGACAGGATTTAATGGATTACCACTTCCAGTAGATCTGAGTTGAGTGAAGACAAATTATTGACTATACAATTTCCACTGCTCCAAAGGCAAAAACAAATGCAGCCTTTTTGTTTATTCTTCCTGCACTTTTCCTGTTATTTAATAGAAATTAATTTTAATAACTGTTTGATGCTGCAACATTCCGCACTGACAACATGTTGTGTGCTCTGACCGGCATTTAGGAAACAGTAGATGCCTTTATGCAGGGTTCTAGCATCACATGGTACAAAGAAAGGGTAGTTTATTTTGTTTGATTCTTGTTCCAGTTGTTAAAATGACAGTCAACCAGACAGGTAATGATTTAAAGTGCCATGAAACATGTTCTTGGAGGGGCATTGTGTACAAGAGCAAGGAAATGATGTTGAACTCGTTGAAGATACTTGTTTGACCTCAGCTGAGTATTGTGCACAGTTGTGGGCTCTACGTTATAGGAGAAAGTGAGGGCTGCAGATGCTGGAGATCAGAGCTGAAAATGTGTTGCTGGAAAAGCGCAGCAGGTCAGGCAGCATCCAAGGAACAGGAGAACATTTTCGGCTCTACATTATAGGAAAGATGCGAATGAATTGGTGAGAGCACACAAGCAATTTTACAAGAATGATTCCAGGTCTGGGAAGTTATATTTAGGAAGATAGATTGAAGAAGTTGGGATTGTTTTCCCTGGACAGAAGAAGAGAAAAAGGAGATTTGATCGAGGTTTCCAAAGCCATGAGCAGGCAGGACAGAGCAAATATGGAGAAACAGTCCCTTTAATTTTCATAATAGGGAAAAGAGTGAGAGGTCATCAATTTAAAATAATATGCAAAGGAAACAAGGGCGATGTGAGATTTTAAAAAAACTTTTTCATACATCAAATAGTTAGGGCATGGAATGCATTGCCTGGAAGTGTGGTGAAGACAGGTTCAACTGAGATATTCAAGAGAACATGGGAAGGTTATTTAAATTATAATGGCGTGCAAGGAATGGGGAAAAGGCAGGAGACTGGCACAAGATAGTAGAATTATTGCAGGCACAATGGTCAAAATAGCCTCCTTCTGTGCCAGAATAATTTGGTGTCTTGAGGGAAAATATTTTTATATAGAAAGTAGTTAGGATTGGATTTACACTGAGTGCAGAGGATCAATGTTCAGTCAATGGATTCAAAGAGAATAGGGATATTATCTAAAAAGGAAAATTGTTGGCAAAGTTGGGAGAGTGAATTAGTGAATTGTTTCTTAGGGAGCTACTTGGAATATGGATGGATAGTCTCTCTGTTGTAACCATTCTATGATTCCATGTATTTCACATTCCATGTTAGACATTACTCCATCTTGGAAATGCTTCTTATTTGTTTTAACAGGGATAACAATGAACATGATAAAACTATGTTACGAGTCAGAATCCAAAACAACTCACTAAGTACATTGTACCTTTAAGAGAGATTTGTTCTGTGCTGTTTCTCTTGCAGAGAGATGTTGCCAAAGTGGTACCAGAATGTCTGCAATGAGAAGCAGCAGGTAAACAGCTTTAAGCTCCCTGGATGTTTTATTTTAAATTAGACAAAAGAAACACGAGTGAGTGGAATCAGACTCACATAGACCCAGGGTTTTAGTTTTGCTTTCAGTCGGGGTTTGGAGCTAGCTCTCGAAGCTGAAAGACACAGCTTGTTCTCTGCTGCAGCAAAATGCTGAGTTCTCGCTCTGCTGCTAGATAGTTTCTATAGGTGGTCCTTTCTCCTACACTGAAAGGGTGATAGCACATGAGGAAAATCTGTTTTGCTGAATTTGCCTTTGCCAAGGGAATGTTTATGCTGGTATATTGGAATAGTTGATGTTTAATAGTTAAATAACATTGTTTTATTTGGCATTTTGATAGAGTTAAAGTTGTGCCAATATTGCTTATATTTTAACTGTGTTGTAAGAATAAAATTTGTTTTGCTTAAAGCCTAATAGTTTGACCCAACTGAATCACATCTGCAACAATTAATAAAAATCAAAAGAATTGTGGATGCTGTAAATCAGAAGCAAAAGCAGACATTGTTGGAAAAGCGCAGCAGGTTTACCAGCATTTGTGAAGAGAAATCAGAGTTAAAGTTTCAAGTCCAGGTGACCCTTCCTCTGAGAACGGGTCACCAGACCCAAAATGCTAACTTTGATTTCTTTTCACAGATGCTGCCAGACCTGCTGAGCTTTTCCAGCAACTTCCAATTGCATCTGTAACACAGCACTTTACACTTGCCTTTAAATAGAACAAAAATTAGGGTCTGGGCTATTTCCCTGACACATTTTGAGGGGTATTGGTCAAGTCCATAACAAGATATTATGGTAATTCATGAAAAATATCTCTCATATCTTCCATACTTGCCTGACACACTCAGTGGGCAAGTTAGAGAAAGAGAAGAATGCCTGCAATGTGGAAGTGAATTATGGCTGAGATATAAGAAAATTTCCGTGTGGTTGCAAAGATAATACATTCATGTGTACAAGTCAAATTAAAGTAAAATACTGCAGATGCTAGAAGTTTGAAACAAACAGAGAATGTTGGAGAGAGAGAAACAGAGTTAACATTTCCAGTGTGACTGAAGTCCTTTCTGAATAAGGGTCATATTGGACTCAAAAGTGTTAACTGTGTTTCTTTCTCCACAAATGTTACCAGACCTGCTGAGTATCTTCAGCAATCTCCATATTTACATGTCAGTGAGAGAGACACAAACTATATTTTTCATGACTTGGAGGTGCTGGTGTTGTACTGGGGTGGGCAAAATTAAAAAACACACCAGGTTATAGTTCAACAAGTTTATTTGGAAGCACTAGCTTTTGGAGCGCTGCTCCTTCATCAGGTGATGAAAGAGCAGCACTCCAAACGTTAGTGCTTCCAAATAAACCTGTTAAACATATTTTCATGATTGTGAAGCACTCCAGATTGACTTTGCTGAAACAGCTGAGGTTGGCAAATTGGACGATATGGTATTTTATGATGGAATTTTTTGAGATCAGGAGTGCCATCAGTTGGAGAGCTGATGAGAGACGTGTACTGCCTCTTCTAGAGAACATCTGCCAAATCTAAAGACATCACTGTCAAGGTCTCCACCCTGTCTTAGCATTGAATTAAAATGACTATAGACCAGGTCCCATCCAGCAAGAGCTGTTGGCTAATCAGAAACCTCCAGCTCTTGCATTCAGCATCACACAGAGTCAACCATGGCTGCTGCTGGAAGTGCATCCAGGATCGTGGACAGTCAAGGCAAGGTGTGTCTTAGTTTGGGGGCTGCCAGCAGCAGGGAGCATTGGAGGTAATGGCACAGGAGTGGATTTCAGGGGATACCACCCCTGATCAGGTACTGATTACATTTGGTTCCTCCACAGAGTATGACAAGTCAAGTATGTCAGATGTAACAGGCCCGCTTTCAGCTGGGTTAATCCCAGCAGCAGTGGGCTGAGGCCCTAAGGCACTCCCCCAGTTGGCCACAAAGAAAGGTCAAGGATGGATCTTTCTGCCTCAAACTGAAGGAGCCCATCGAATTGAAGCTCACCAGCTCTGGGAATAGAAAATTCTACACTTGAAGTCCAATGAATAGCCAGTACAATTTAACCATCAGTAAATGTTTGATTTTAATTTAAGTATTTGAGTTATGGTTGTTTCCCGAAGCCTTATGTTTTATAAATTGATACCAGTAGGTGCATTGCTTCCAATAGAACGCTGTTGTTCCAGTGATTTCAAGAACCAGTTTGGCCCCAATAGAAGGTGTGGGAATTGAGGGTGGGAGTGGGGCCAGCAGTTCTGTGACGAGAGAATCTAGAGGAGCCAGCTTACCTCCAGTCCTGCTGAAATTAATGGCCAGACCTGAGTAACATTCTTAGTCCCTGCATCCCAGCCAGTTTGAGAGAATGGTTGGTGACCACATATGGGTTTGGGTGTGTGAGGATGGAGTATGTAGAAGAGGGAGGAGGAGAGGCTAGCAGGTTGCAAGGATGGAGATTAGTGGATTGGGTAAAAGGAATTGGAGGACTCAGTGGCCCCAGTGGATTGGGGCACTATCAGAGTGGGCCTCAGTGAAAGAGCAGAAAGAGCTTCACCGAAGAGAGTTTTACTGAGAATTTTGGAAGTGTCTTGAGATTGAGGTCAAAGCTCATGAGGGGTAGGGTGTGGGGGTAATGTGTAGCCTTGGCTGGCGGGATCAGCGGATTGGGAAGGAGATCAGAAGTGTCATGGAATGGATGAAGCAGTTTAATTGGGAGATTCCTCTTGGCTCGTCAGCCAGTTAGTGTTAAACTTAAATTGGATATTAATTCTGAGGTATGCAATCTCGACATAATATTAAAATGGCCTGGTCATATTCAAGTACTCCCACAGCTTGGGAGCAAGTTGGTTACTCATTCCCATTGCCTTGAGTTAAAACTGAAAGCAGACATGAGTGGGCGTGATGGAGGTAGGTATTCATTTAAATTCAGATAATTTTATGTAATTTTACGTTCTACCCAACCATAACTGGTTCAGACTTAAAATTGGCTGATATATTTCTAGTTATGCTTTGACGTCAATTTCAGTAGCTGGTTAATTTGAAACATTATGAAATTAATCAGAAATTAGCAGGATCACTTGCAAAGGACATATGGTTCAATGTGAATTTGACTGGATTTGAAATCTAGAAGATGTCCCATTTATGCAGTATTTTTAGTTTTGATTACAGACTTGTGCTGCATCTGAAGAGGAATCCCATTTTGATTTCCTGTTACATTCTCACTGATTTCACTTAGTTGTATTTATGTAAGAAACAAAGATAACTTTTTAAAAATGTTCGAGTGCAATAACATTTGAGGGGTGATAAATAAATGTGCAGTTCCATTGTATGTTTCATAACGTCTTGGTAAATCAGATTGCTTTACAGTCAATTTAACCCTTGAGTTATGAGAATGTGGGAAACAGAACCAATTTTCATCTAATTTGATCCCAAAAACTGCAATAAGATGAGGACTACATTTTTCTTATTGGCTTTGATGGTGGGACAGATATTGGCAAAGGAAACAGAGTAAGGCCATTGTTCTTCTATGCCATGGGTTTATTTTATCTTCACCTGAGAGAGCATGCAGGGCTTTAGTTAAATATTTCATCTGAAACATGCAACATCAATCAGTACAACACATATTCTTTGTTGAACTAACGTTTTCACCGAGGGTATTTGTACAAGTCTCTGGAACAGGACTTAAAACTCAAACTTTCTGACCCAGAGCTGAGAATGTTACTGAACCAGACAAAGCCACATGATTAAATACAGTTTAACATCAGTCGTAGCATCATTCTAACTATAGGGAAGAGGCTACTTCCTTATGGCAGGGGAACAAGTATGATCAAAATATTGCTAGAAGGAGACAAAGTTGGAGCTTTTTGCTTTGCATTCATCAAGCTAAAATAACCATAGACCACCCCCCCCCCCCCCCCCCCCAAAGACCATAGGGCTGCTCTCCCCTTACAGGGAAAGGGAGTCAACTGGTGGTAGTTTAATTTGAGTATCATCACACCTCAGGCGAGGAGAGAGGTTCACAAGGAGAGTCCTTCATTGTAACCTCAGCCAGTGCAAAAATTGAACCCATGCTGTTCACTCTGTATTGCATGCCAGTCATCCAAGCTAACCAATCCCCCTGCCATCAGGATAGGATGCAAGGAATAGACTTGTCCATTTGTGCCCATAGATATGCCCATTTATGTAGCTGTATAAAACCTTCAACTTCATGTCTCCTTTTAGCAATGTTGAAGTTTTGCAACACCAAGCAATTATTTATAAAAATGATTATAATTTGAGCAGGATTGCCTACTAATCATAATCTGGTTACTTTCCCTGTGATACAGGTCAGCAGCTGCTGTTATTATTAATTCAGATGCATTGTGCGAAGTCAGCAAAATGGGTACAAAGCTGAATGGATGGAGGAAATTTGATCTGAATTGGAGTGAGTGAGTGAGTAAGTGTTGCATTATATTTTTGATCAATTAGTTGTTAACTGAGATTTTTGGAAATATAAATGGGATGGATTTGCTTGAGAGGCCAACTATTTATTAAGTGTGACAATGGACAGGAATTAATTTTTCACTGATTTGCCTACTTTACAATTGGTACCCATGTTTGAATTAGCTGTTTCCTTGGATTGTTAGAGTGAATTGATGTGTATGTGCAAATAGGAGGCATTCAATTTGCAGGGAACCAGTGGAGTGAAAAGAAGTTGATTGAGTAAATATATTTTGGCATAAAACTTGTTTTCAGCTTTGAAATGCAGTGTTCTTTAATGTCTTTTAGTCACACACAACTCCAAACAGTGACAGCACAGAAAGAGGCCTCACGCTGGCTTTCTGTAAGAGCAATTTATTGCCTGTCTCACCACACCCCGCCCCAACCCCCTACCCCCAACAAAACCTCGTCCAGTACAGTTTTATTTTTTATATAATAATTCAATTACCTCTTGAATATATTTTCAAGCTGTGTTCAAAATGGGATGGGTGTAGCAGTCATACCTCGGGATCCAGGGTTTTAGGTCAACCCTGCGCTTGGGTTAAGGCAGGACTGTTATGTTCAGGATGGGAAGTCAGAATTGTGTGCCCTGGGCTGGGTTGGAAGATGGGTGGAAAGCAGGGCTGCCATGTTTCAGCTGGGGTCCTGTGATTTCTGTCCCTGGCCCTATCTCCACGGGGCTCTGAGTTAGTACATCTGAACATTCACTGTCGAACATGTTTTTTTCCTTGTAGATCCATTGCATTTTTTCATAATTACCTTATATTTGTCTTCTCTGGTTCCTGATATTTCCAATAATGGGAACAGTTTTTCCCGGTCTACTCTGTTCAGATTCCTCATGGTTTTGAATACGTCTATCAAATGTCTTTCTGGCTTTCTCTTCCCCAAGTCCCAGCTTTGCTAACCGATCTATGTCCCTCATTCCAGGAATTTTTGTGAATCTTATTGGTAACTTTGTTAATTTTTCTTCACATCTGTCCTGAAGTGTGACATCCAGGAATGTTCCAACTGAGACTAAAGCAGGATTTTATGCACATTTAACATGCATTTGCACTCCAAAATCCTATTAATAAAGTCTATGAAGGTTAAGATGTTGCATGCTTTATTAAACACATCTCATGTGATCACTTTCAATGATCTATATACATCTATAACCAGGTCCTCCACCCCCTTTAACATTATATCCTTCACTTTGTAGTGTCTCCCTGTGTTCCTTTTACCAAAATGAATCACTTTACTTGTCATTGCATTAAATTTCATCTTACAATTGTTTGGTCAATCCAGTAATCTTTGACCTTTTGAAGTCCTGCATTGCTCATTTAACATTACTTCCAAGTGTTTTGCCATTCTTAAATTCTGAAGATGGTACCTGTTAGACAAGGTCAAGACCTCTAATACCAGGAAGAGCAGGGGTCCCAACACTGAGCCTAGTGGGGAACTCTACAATAACCCTTCCTCCAGTCTGAAAGAAAAACCCCTTCACTATTTTGTCTCCTGTCACACAAACAATGCTGTATCCCTGTTACTACTGTCTATGAACTCTGTCTTTGTTCACAGATTTGCTTATTGGTTTAGTACCAAGTGCCTTTCAGAAGTTGATGGACACCACATCAAGCACATTATTGTTATCATCCCTCACTGTTTTCTCATCAAGAAACTCAAGAAAGTTAGTTAGGTTCAAATGTCTTTCACAAATCCATGCAGACTTTCTTTAATAAATCCACATTTATTTTCACTTTGTTCCTGCACCGTGGTATTACATTTACAATTCTCTAGTCTTCTGGAACTATCCTCAGGACTAAGGAAGATTGGAACATAATGAGCAGTGGTCTACAATTTCCATTCTCCCTTTCTTTAGTATCCTCAGGTGCCTTGCATCATTTCCAAAAGGCATTTGATTGGATGACACATAAAAGGTTTGTGCACAAGATAGGAGCTCAGGGTATCATGGGTAATATATTATGAATTGAGGATTGGTTAACACACAGAAGACAAGAGTTGGGATTAATGGGTCTTTTGCAGTTTGGGAAGACGTAACTAGTAGAGGATTACAAAGATAGTCCTGGGGAGGGAGAAAGTGTAATGTATCCAAGTGTGCCATTGATACAAAAATAAGTGGGAGGGCATGATGTGATAAGGACATAATGAATTTGCAAGGCAAGATAGGTCAGGAGTGGGTAAAGTATTGGCAGGTGGAATTTAATCGATGAAAGTATGAAGTCATGCATTTTGGTATGAAAAATCAAAACATAAAATTGTTTAGAGAGACTTCGAAAAAGTGTAGAGGAATCTGGATGTTCTTGTAACATGAAACCCCAGGTACATGCAGGTGTAGCAAGCCTTAGAAAGGCAATTGGAATCTTGGACTGTATAGATTGGAGTGAGGGGGTGCGGGGTTGGAGGTTAAAAATAAGGAAGTGTTATTACAATTGTACAAGGTGCTGGTGAGGCAGCAGCTGGAATACTGTATTCAGTTTTTGTCCCCATATTTAGATTAGATTAGATTAGATTAGATTAGATTACTTACAGTGTGGAAACAGGCCCTTCGGCCCAACAAGTCCACACCGACCCGCCGAAGCGTAACCCACCCATACCCCTAAATTTACCCCTTACCTAACACTACGGGCAATTTAGCACGGCCAATTCACCTGACCTGCACATCTTTTGTGACTGTGGGAGGAAACCGGAGCACCCGGAGGAAACCCATGCAGACACGGGGAGAACGTGCAAACTCTACACAGTCAGTCGCCCGAGGCAGGAATTGAACCCGGGTCTCTGGCGCTGTGAGGCAGCAGTGCTAACCACTGTGCCACCGTGCCGCCCACACGGTGGGCGGCACGGTGGCATTTAAGAAAGAAGCTGCAGACATTGGAGGTTATTCAAAAGAGATTGACTAGGCTGATTTCTGGGATGAAGGGATTGGTTTACCAAGTGCGACTAAAGATGATCAGCCTTTGTTCATACAAGAGACTTGACAGGGTAATTGTTAAGAAGGTATTTCCATTAGTGGGGATGTTTCAAACTGGGGAGCATAGTTACAGAATAAAGGACACTCATTTAAAACTAGTGTGCAAACCATTTTCTTTTCTCACCAGGGAATGAATGTCTGAAAGTTTCAATCCCAGAGAGTTGAAACTAGATTACTGAAAGTATTTACAGAGCAGGGGAATAGATTTTTGAAATATGAGGATCTGAGGGCTATGAGGAACTGCATAAAACTGGAGTTGAGGCCTGGGGCAGATCAATAATTATTTTACTGAATGATGGGACAGGCTGAGGGGCCTATCCCTACTCCTGTTTCTTATGATATTATGGTTATCCAGTCCTGGTGTCTGTCAACCTGAAGTACAGGCAGCCTATCCAATACAGCCTCCTTTCCAATTTTAAAAAATACAAATGTCTGATCTACCTGCACAGATTATTCGTCATTTGTAAAGACAGATGCAAAGTATTAATTCAGTATCTCAGTCATGTCTTTGACCACCTTTTTACTACTTGTATATCTATAGAAGATTTTATGTTAGCTGTCAAGCTTGTCTCATGTTCTCACTGATTCCTTGCTACTACTATTTGCTTTTGCAATTCCTCTTTGGTACTTCTGTATTCAGCCTAGTTCCCAGATGTATTATCCAACTGACATTTTTATAAACATACTTCTTTTTTCCTCTTGACCTCTGATTCTTTCATTAATCCATGGTCTGCTGAAGCAAGGGGATCATGCTGGTTGGGGATTACTGGGACCCTCTTAAGCCTGGTAGTAGCACTCCTGCTCTTCTAGGTTTACATGTTGTGTTATAAAGGCATTCACCTTCTGGATTGAGCTCTCTTGTTTCCATTCATGTGCTATACTTGCACATACATATTTAATAGTCAGGGCTATGCTCTTTGAAGCCCGAAAAAAATCATGTACACACACTTTCCACGTTTCAGTTCAACAAAATGGGTGACAGCCATTTTCTTGTTCAATTTTTTTTAGAAAATATTTGTCCAATGTATCTTATTTAACATTTAAACAATGCTTGGCAGTTAATGGATAGTCATAATCTAATCTAGTACAATCACCATGGCAACCCCTCTACCAATCAGAGTGTTCTTGTCAACCAGTCAGTACCTTCCTGCTTTACTGTGTAAATGTTCTTTTACACTTACATTGGCATTTCTTGTAACTTGTCCTGAGGTTTGCAAGACAAACAGCTTTGGCAAGATGTGGCTTTTTCTGGCACTATCCAAGTTCTGTACTATTAAAACGACTATTTCTATTCTTTCTACAAATGTAAACCTTAAGTCCTAGGTGGTAAAGTAAACAAAGTTAACCAATTGAGTGGTAAGTTTTTTTGGAAAGGGAGAATGATCAGCTCAAGATTGTGGTAACATCAAAATTAATAACTGACTGAAAGAAGAGAATGAGATCTTGCAAAGTAAGTTTGTCAGTTTAAAAAAAAACATTAGAATAGTAATCTCACAATTAATTCCATTTTCTCACATAGGCCAAATGGATTGAAATGGAAACAGATTTGAAAAATGAGAATGTGATTGGATAAATGGCATAAAAGAGAGGTTTTCAGTTTTGTAAACCATTGGGCTGAGTTGTGTGCTAAGGAGGAGTTTTGCAGATGGTATAGGCTTAACTTAACCTCTTTTAAGGAAAAGGCCAAATTTAATATTGAAGTAGACTAAATTATGAAATTACATGGGCATTGAAAGAATAAGTGTGTCTCTATCTCTAGTGATCCATTTCTCACTGGCTGTCATTTAGAGAATAGTTAATTATTCAGCAGTGGGTACATGTGAGAATATCTGGTTTTGATTGCTAGTGGTAGATTTGTAGGTCATTTTAAGCATCATCTCATCAACTTCTTCAGAGATGTTTTATTACACATCTCTGGAGCAGGTGAGACTTAAATCAGAGACACTTGGCTCGGAGGACAGGACCCTATTACTGTATCACAAGAGCCCTGCTATTAAGCAGAATTCAGAGATAATTAAGAACAGGTATCGTTAATTGGACATAACTTAATAAGAATGAGTTCTGTGGGGCTCGGTGTGGCATGGTAGCAATATCCCTATCTCTGAATGAGGATGCCTGGGTTCAAGACCCACCTGCTGCAGAGGTATGCAATAACATCTTGAAACATATTGATTGGAAAATACCTAAGATTGGCTTCTGTACTATAGTAATTGTGGGGAAAAAAACATTCAGTTATGTGCAAGAGCAATTCTAGACATGGAAAAAAAAAGACATGGTTCTGTCACTTCCAACTTCATGTTGATTTAGCCCCCCCCCCCCTATATTTCCCTGCAGGTTTTGCACGTAAATTATTCAATTGGAAAACATAGGTGATTGGTGATGGAGAAAAACCTGTTGTTATGTGTCAGAGCACTTCTGGATATAAAAGAAAAAGATAGGAGTGCCTTCTTAGGGCTGTATTGGCACAGTGGTAGTGTCCCTAACTTTGAACCAGGAGGTCTAGCTTAAAATCTCACCTTCTTGAGACGTGTAATAATATCTCGTAACAGATTTATTATAAAATAGATATGTATTAAAAACATTGGCTTTTGTAGTGCAATGATAGCGTCTCTACCTCTGGGCCAGGAGGATTGGTTCAAATCCCACCTGCTCCACAGATGCATAAAAACTCTCTGAACAGGTTAATTAGAAAATAGCTGGGATTCACCTCTGGGGTCTCTGAGACAAAATAATTCTCATCTGATTTTTTAAGTTTTGTCCAGTTCTTGTACATCCCACATCCCCTCAAGGTCTTATGTGTTTCAATAGGATCACCTTTTAGTTTCTAAATGGATCTAAAAATAATAGGATTGGCTTCTGGAAGTCAGAGGATATCCTCCTGGGTCTGCTCCTGGGCCTTGCCAAGTTGGCTATTAACAGGCCCAGGCAGCAGGCTGTGGAGGAGGTCATATCTGCCGACTCTCTGCCCCTCTTCTGCAGCTATGTGTTTTGCCGATGTGTTGTGGCTGTATCAAACGGATTCAGGCCCAACTTATCAACGTTTCTTCATAAAATGACCTTTTCATCCTAGAATCATCAGGTCAACGTGACTGCATGTCATATAATATGTGACTGTCTGATATTTCATTCTGTCACCAGGTAGCAGGAAGTCCCTATGTCCTGATCTCTGGTGTTCAAGCATGTCAGGACTATAGTTGATATCCAGCCCCTCATGCTCTGCACGTGTTAGTCATGAGGCAATTGAAGGGAACATATTCAGATCTCTGCCTCTTGATCGTGTTCTGTGTTTTCTTCTGAGAGAAGGAATAGGGCAGTGCTGTGACTGAAGGTAATGGCATGTGTCCATCTGGTGGAGAGAGCTTGTAGGGTGAGGATCTGGAAGAGGTCGGACTTTGCATCAGGCTTGGAACAAGAGTCAGTGGTGATTAAATAGATGGGACATGAGGAAATGCATAGGCAGAAAGTGAAAGGTAGGAAGAATTGTTCTGAAGTAACTGCAGAAGGCAGAGCGAGTAATCGGGGTGACATGCATATTAAAGATGTTGGTGAATGCACCACTGAGCACATCGTTCCTGACCTGGATCAGTCCTTAAAGGACTAAAGCATTTCCTATATTGCACCTCAGAGCATTTCCCTGTGTTCCTGAAGCTGAGCCCCTTTAGCAATCTCCAACAATGTTTCTTTGGTCTCGGCTAAATGTTTCTTCCTCAGACTGCTTGGGAATGATATCTTTATCCAGCAACTCCTGGCCCCTCCAACACCCCCAGCACAACAGCATTGAAACTGGGCATAGCTTCTGTTTATCTTACTTCCACCCTATTAGCTCTTGCCCTCTTCTCTTGAATTCCAAGATCTTCAAGATGCTTCGTTGTGTTGTCTTTTTAAACACTGAGAGCACATCAGGCAAGACTTTCATCATGCCTGCTGCTGTTCATTGGCCAAACCAGTCGTAAAATGTTAATGAACAGGTTACCTTGAAAATGCCACTGACAGACATGGCTATGATGCTCCTTGCTGTCCTGAATGATAACAGACACCATCAAACCACCTCCCCCACCACCACCACCACCACCACCACCACCCAATCTCACCTAACCCTAATCCTATGATGCCTCCCAGATAAACGAAAAGTGAGTGGCAAAATGCTCATGTCATCCATGCAAAGAGGTGCTAGCAGTTCTGCCACATCTGCATCTTGCACCATTTCATAGTCACTATAAAGAAAATTTTGCAATGTACGTTTGATTTCAAATCAAATAATGGCACCACTGCCATCTGCCAAAAAATGCTTTCCAAGCCATTTTCACTGTTGAAAGAGACTTTTTTATTAAAAGAAACAGCATTGCATTGCATGTGATACAATCAGGATAGAGGTCATTCAAACCTGACCCAGTTCTTCTGATGAAAGCAATGCCTCAGAGTGAAAATAAATCTGCTGAAGCAAAAACAGTGGACTCTGGTTTCTATATTGGCTTCAATTGAGCATGGAGAGTAAAACAAAATAGGCAACTAGAATATTGTGGTGACCTGACACACTGAAGCTTTTTCAAAGCACTGATCTGACTTCAGCAGCACTGATAGAAAGATATGTGTCATTGCACATCTTTATCACTATATTCAACATTAGCCCAAACTATCACAAAATAGTAGCACAAACAAAATATGTGTTACTATATCACATGCTGCATTTATCTACTGAGGGAGTACTGCAGTGGAGGAAGTGTTGTCTTTCAAGTGAGATGTTAAACCAACTCATGTGGATCTTTACAGGTCCCATTGCACTTTTCAAGAAGGAGGAAGCAGCCATCTGACTAGCTACCAGCAAGTCTGCAACTGATGAGTACAACCTTCCTAAAACCTTTATCCGTGAAGAAGTATCAAGAGAGACTCTTCAAACATGCTTCATGGGCTTTAAAATACCTCAGACTTTCCAGACATCATGAAAAGCAGAAGATAAATACAAGTCTTTATTTTTAATAGCAACTCTGATTTTGGTACCAATAAAGAGATCAGAGATGTGTCGGAATTGGAGAAAAATGAAAGAATATTGCAACTAACTGTATTTGCAGCATATTCATCACAGGTACAGATGCTGCAAGACCAGGAACTCCAACACAATACAACTCAACATTCAGGCGCTGTCTTTATTTAGGAACAGGAATTGCACAGTCAGACCATCGGGCCTATCATGCCATTCAATATGATCATGGCTGATTGAACACTTTACATACCGCATGCTTATACCCTGTATGCCACTGGTAATCAGAAATCAATAAATCCCTACCTTAATCATACTCAAAAACTGAGGCCCTCAGTCCTCTGTGGGGGAGAATGCCAAAGGTTCACAACCCTCTGAGTGAAAAAAAAAATATTCCTGATCTTGGACCTCAAAGGAATCCCCCTTTTTTCAAATTATGGCCCTGGCTCTAAACATCTTACTTGAATTCATCCTGTCTAACTCTTTAATTTATATATGAATTTTGATAAGATTGCATCTCATTCTTCAAACTTCTAGAGAATATACAAGCCTAGTCCACCTAATCTTTCATAGGACAGTTCTGCCATCACAGTAAACAGTCTGATGAGTCTTTGAGCCTATCTTGCGTTCCTCTATGGCAATAATATCGTTTTTGAGATAAGGAGACTAAAACTGCACACAGTACTCCAGATGAGGTTTAACGAAGATCCTGCACAATTCAACTAAGAATTCACTACTCCTGCAGTCAAATCTTCTTGCTATAAAGGCTAACATTCCATTAGCCTTCCGAACAACTTGTTTGCCTTCTGTCACTTATCAACAAGGACATCTAGGTCTCTTTGTACATCTGCACTTCCCAACCTCTTACCATTTATGAAATAAGTTGCACATTTGTTCCTGTTACCAAAGTGGATAACTTCACATTTTGCCACATTATATTCCACGAGTCATGTTCATGCCCATTTATTAAGCCTGCCCAAAATCACATTTATATCGTCCTCGCAATACACGCATTCTCATTTAGCTTTGTATCATCTGTAAATTTAAAATTATTACATTTGGTCTCCAACTCCAAATCATAGATATACATTGTAAACAGCTGCAGCCCAAGTACTGGTTCTTGTGGGACCCCACTAATGTGAAAATGACCCACCTATTCCTACTCTTTGCTTTCTGGCTATTAGCTAATCATTAATCCATGCCAATGCATTACCTCCTATCTCATTTGGTTTTTAACCAACTTTAAGCATAATACTTCTGCCAGCTTTCCTTTATCAATTTTGTTGGTAACATTTTCAAAAACTTTCATACCTTAATCAAACATAATTTTGAGCACAACTCCATGCTGAAAATGCTAAATCAGATCATTGTCAACCAGATGTCTATTTATCCAATCCTTTATAATAGGTACTAGAATTTTCTCTATTACTGATAGAAGGCTAACAGGTCTGTAGTTGTGTTTTCTCCCTCTCTCAGTCCCTTCTTAAATAGTATGGGGCCATTTACTACCTTCCAGTCCACAGGAATCATTTGTGAGTTGAAAGATTTTTGGAACATAATCACCAATGTATTGATTATCTCTGTAGCCACCTCCTTCAGTATTCTGGAAGATAGACTGAGAGCATCTGAGGATTTATTAACTTCCAGTACCACCAAGTTCTCCAGTACAATTTTTTCTTATTGATGTTAATTGTCTTCAACTCTTTATTCTCCCTGGATATGTGGATCTTTTGTTCTTGGAGATTTCTAGTGTCTTCCTCAGTAAAAACAGACATAAAATAATGATTTCGCTTCTCTGTCATTTCTCTATTCCCCATTATAAATTCTCCTGACTCTGCCTGCAATGGACCCACATTTGTTTTAGCAAAACATCTGTTTTTTAAATACATATTGAAGGTTTTATGATTCTTTTCTTTAATGCTAAATTTCATTTATATTCTTTTCTCTCTTTCCTTAACAGTTTTAGGTTTTCCTTTGATGTATTCTATAATCCTCCCAATTCTCTGAATTGCTGCTATTTCTGACAACTTTATAGACCTTTCCTTTTAAAAGACCTTATACAATCCTGAACTTCCTTTGTTAGTCACAGCTGATTAACCTTTTGAGTTTTTGCATGTTGAACAAATGTGTAGTTGCTGGAAGTCACAGATTTAAAGAGTATCCACTGTCTATCTACAGTTGTGGATTTTAATTTTTTTTTCTCACTCCTAACAGTCAATTTGTGTCTCATTCTTTCATAATATCGCTTGATACAGAATGAACTACCTCACTTTCAAACATAAGGTAACATTTTTTGTATTGTATCTGTTCACCTCTTAAGGGTTAATTTGCCATTTTTCATTACCGAATAATTGATCAAAAATAGCAACCCCCAAGTATACTGCTGTCGAACACCATTTCTAACACATTCCAGAAACTTGTCCTCCACAGTTTTAATACTCAGTTGATTTAGCCAGGTTATATGCAGATTAGAATCACTTACAATGATTACATTGCCATTGCTTCACACCTCTCTCATCTCCTGACTAGAATTAGCATTACTGTCACATGTACTCACATGAGTACAGTGAAAGATTTGCAAGTTGCTATTTATGGTGACATCTTAGGCACCAAGGTACCTAGGTATAGATTCTTAAGTACGAATTCTTAGGGAAAAAGATTAGAAAAATAAAGACATTAAAAAGCCCAGCAATAATTTAGAAAAATAGAGAAATAAGTTCAGAATAACCGTTCTTCAACCCAGACATGCACCAGGCTTCACCCTGAGGCTGAGAGTCCGTGTCCACACTAAGGCCAGGGGTTTGAGTCCATGCTGAGACCTGGAGTCGGTGACCACACTGAGGCCGGGAATCCGTGTCCACACTGAGGCCGGGAATCTGTTTCCACACTGAGGCCGGGAATCCGTGTCCACACTGAGGCCGGGAATCTGTTTCCACACTGAGGCCGGGAATCCGTGTCCACAGTGAGGCCGGGAGTCATCGAGTGCACGCTGTGGCCGGGAGTCATCGGGTCCACAGTGAGGCCGGGAGTCCTCGGGTCCACGGTGAGGCCGGGAGTCCTCGGGTCCACGGTGAGGCCGAGAGTCCTCGGGTCCACGGTGAGGCCGAGAGCCCTCGGGTCCACGGTGAGGCCAGGACCCCTCGGGTCCACGGTGAGGCCAGGAGCCCTCGGGTTCACACTGAAGCCGGGAGCCCTTGGATCCACACTGAGGCCGGGAGTTCTCAGGTCCACACTGAGGCCGGGAGCCCTCAGGTCCACAATGAGGCCGGGAGCCCTCGGGTCCACAGTGAGGCCGGGAGTCCTCGGGTCCACAGTGAGACCGGGAGCCCGCGGGTCCACACTGAGGCCGGGAGTCATCGGGTCCGCACTGAGGCCAGGAGTCCTCGGGTCCACAGTGAGGCCGGGAGCCCTCGGGTCCACAGTGAGGCCGGGAGCCCTCGGGTCCGCACTGAGGCCGGGAGTCATCGGGTCCGCACTGAGGCCGGGAGTCCTCGGGTCCACAGTGAGGCCGGGAGTCCTCGGGTCCGCACTGAGGCTGGGTGTGCTCAGGTCCACACTGAGGCTGGGAGCCCTCGGGTCCACAGTGAGGCCGGGAGTCCTCGGGTCCACAGTGAGGCCGGGAGTCCTCGGGTCCACAGTGAGGCCGGGAGCCCTTGGGTTCCCGTTGAGGTCGGGTGTCCTTGTTCGCTTTCACCCTGGACATTGCCGATGCCGCCCAAGAACGTGAGGTAAAAAGGAAAAGAAAAAAAGATGCAAAAAGAGAGCGAAAAGAGAAAAGAACCAGATGGAGTGGACCAGCTCCAGCTCAGGGAGTCTAGTCTACTGCCACACCCCATGTGTCTCCAAGATTAATACCATGCACTGCACTACCCCCACCACTATTTGATGTTTACTAAAGTAACTGTCACTTAATGGCTGCAATCTTTTGTCATTTGTTAGTCCCACTTAATATTGTTGATCAAATCGGAGATCCTCCCTTTACAATAGAGTGATTCCATCTCTTATAATCAGCAAAACTCCATCTCTTTCTTCCTCTTTGTGTAACTTTCCTAAACATTGAATTTTCTTGAATATTCAGTTTCCAGTCTTTGAAACCATGCAGCCATGCTTCTGTCATGGCAATTCAGTCTCTACATTATACTAACAAATCACTTAGTTGTGCCTTTCAATCGTTGACCTTGTTGTGAGTGCTGCATGCAATCAGACAGACTGTACTTATAGTTATTTGAAGGGATGTGAGCATCACTGGCAAGGCCAGCATTTGGTGTCCATCCCTAATGGATATTTAGAAGGTGTTGGTGAGAATTTTCTTCAGTTTCTGCAGTCCATCGAATGTAGGACACTGGTGTTAGAGAGGGACAATTCCTCTCTAAGACTCAATCACATGCTCATATGCTGAATTGAATCTCTTGGAAAGGATCCAGGATGTCTGAAAACAGTCAAAAAGCAATCAGTGTTTCATGCCTCTACATCTCAAATGCCTCTATAAGGTTGACATAAAACAAGTTGTTTTAAAATGCTAATAATAGTGTTATGGAAATTGATATGATAATCCCACATTGTGTCAGTGACCAGTTGATCTGATTTGAATTAAGTTAGTAGAGAGTTAAATGATCACCAAGGTACCCAAAGAACTCACTACTCCCGTCAGAATATTAGATAGAATCTTCTGATGAGCCATTGGTTTGACATCTCATTTAAAGAATGCCATCTTTCACAGTAAATCAGTGCCTTCATGTTTCACGGGAATGCCATTCTAATTGTCATGCTTTCATTATTTGATGTTATTAGCAAGGTGTCTAAATGTTTTACCAAAAATTTTTTTTAAAGGAATGTCAAAGATGACATAGTATCGAATAGTTTTATTGCATTTTTCTTCAATCTTGCAAATTCTTTGAGAGCTGCATTTCCACATGCAAGCTTCCACTGTAAATCCCAGCTGCTGGGACCGCTCATCAGGAAATCACAAGCAAGGGCTAAAGATATTAGAAGGGTGGGTGAGAGGACTTAACTGGACAAGAGGCAAAATTTGTTTCCCAAAGGCAGGTCAAAGATTCACTGTTAAGTTCTCAGAACACTTCAGGCCGGTCAAATTTGCTGAAGATAGTCAGTGGGAACCTGTTTTTCATTAATTAGCACAATGTGCACACTCATTAATACCCAAAGCCACTGTAATTGCTTTCACAGTTTCAATCTTGCAAGCTATAAATGGGAAACAGGTCTGTGCATAAACCCAACTATATAAGGCACAAACTGAGTGGATGGACATCTTCCTCCAAGTTCCACTGAGTATAAACATTTCACTAATTTGGACTCTGATATAAAAAAATGATTACTTTGGAGTAAATGCTTACTGTGTTCACAGTGAAGCCTCTCCATCTTGATCTGCTGAAGAAATTTCCCTCACAATGCAGTCTGGCTTGTTGTTAAAGGCTTACAACATTAAGGGGGAAGCCTATACAGGTCACACATCCACATTGGTTTTTACTAGAAAAAGGGCAGGCGTGTGGGGCAGAACTCAAAAGAGGGTTCAGCTCAAAAGGCCATCTTTTATGATTGTGTCCTTGTCCCAAGCAAGCATTTGGTGAAAACTTCTCAAGTGTGTGCTGTAGTGATTATAACCACAAGTCATAGAATGGGAGTTCTCATGACTGGGGCTGTTAATCCAGTCCAGTCAGGAAGCCCTGGCTGACAGATATAGACAGGAGGGTTAGAGGTTCAGTTCACTCTGAGAGCTGGCTCTGAGGGCCCTGAATAAGTGTCAAGGACTCTCCACATTGGAAATAAAGGGTGACTTGGTGATGGGATGCTGGCCTCCATGGAGTTATTCCGGTAGAGATGGGGAGAGAAACACCTTCGTGAAGAAATCTGCTCGCAACAGTTGTCTTTGACTCATTCGATCCTGCTGTCGAAAACTGGACTCAGTATGTGGAAAGAATGTACTATTTTTTCCAGGTAAGTGACATTGGGGCAGATGAAAAACAGTGAGTAATTCTCCTGACTGCTTGTGAGTCTGCAGCTTTTTCGGTTATTAGTAGCCTACCATTACCTGCAGCTTTTTCAGTTGTTAGGAGCACCACATACTAAAACCTTTCAAGAGTTGACAGATTCAGTTAAGGAATATTATAACCCCTAGTCTCCTCTAATTCTGAGATGCTATCAGTTTTACTCGACAATTTGATAGTCAGAGGGTTAGATAGGGTGGACAGGGAGAGCCTTTTTCCAAGTATGGTGACGGCGAGCACAAGGGGGCATAGCTTTGAATTGAGGGATGATAGATATAGGACAGATGTCAGAGGTAGTTTCTTTACTCAGAGAGTAGTAAGGGTATGGAATGCTTTGCCTGCAACGGTAATAGATTCGCCAACTTTAAGTGCATTTAAGGCGTCATTGGACAAACATGTGGACGTACATGGAATAGTGGAGGTTAGATGGGCTTCAGATTGGTATGACAGGTCGGCGCAACATCGAGCGCCGAAGGGCCTGTACTGTAATGTTCTATGTTCTAATTCGAGAACCAGGCGAATCTGTATCGGAAGTTTTGACTAGATTAAGACAACTGGCAGAGGCATGTCTCTTTGGTTTAACTCTTAATGAGATGCTGGGAGACCATTTGTTTTGGGGGGTTAATGATGTAACCATACAAAAGCTCCTACTAGCTGAAGCCCAACTGGAGTTTAAACAGACACTACAGCTAGCTTTATCCTTAGAAAATGCAGCCGATAGAGAATATGAGTTGCAGGGTATTCCAATGGAAGTAGATTGAAGGCCATTGCATAGTCTCACTCAGGACATATCCTGAACAGAAGGACTCTAGGTCAGCCCACATCAAAACTCTCAAACAAAGTCAGGCCTTGTCCAAATGATTAAAATATTCTTCAGGATCCAGGCTGGCAAGCCATTGTAGTTGCTGCAATTATGCAGAGTCGAGACAGCAAAAGAATTAAACTGAGTAGGAGAGCTCGTAAGCTAATGGCCAGCAGAATGCACACACTAAAAAGTCCACATAGATCCGGTTTGGAACAGTTAAATTGCTTAGCAACATTCAAATCAGAAATAATTAAATGGTCACCCAGTTCTAATGGAGGGAAATACCAGAGTGGCCATTTCAGTGATCACAGAACCAGTCTTTAACAAATTTTGCTCTGGAATCCAGCCCTTACATTTGCACAAAACCTTGGGTAGACTGAGAACCTATAACCAGGGAACCTTTACAGTTTAAGAGTACAACTTCGGTTCCAGTCTCTTATAAGAAGCAGCTGGTTCAGTTACCACCAATATTAATAAAAGGCTCAGGACCAAGCTTGATAGGACAGAAATTGTTGAGCAAGATTCACCCAATTAGCTCAACACTTTCCAATTAGAAAGTGGCTATCTGAATGAAGTCCTAATTAAATACCTGGAGGTTTATCAGGAAGATCTAGGGACCATCAAAGGAGCCAAGGCCACCTTGAATAATGAGCAGGAAGCAATCCCTTCATATTGCAAGGTCCACCCAGTGCCATTTGCCTTATGGGGAAAAGTTGAGGCCAAACTCAGAAGGCTGGAAAGTGAAGAAATCATTAAACCAGTCCAATTTGTGGAATGGACGGCACTGGTCATACTGATTGTGAAGCCTGGTGGGTTGGTTCACCTTTGTGGAAATTTTAAATAGAATTAAACCACATTTCACTGGATAAATACCCAATCCTTTGCTTAGAGAATTTATACACAAAGCTGCTGGGGGGGGGGTGCTGTCCTTCACAAAGATGGACATGAGCAATGCGTACTTACAATTGCGGTTAGATGAGGTTTCCCAGAAATATGCTACAATTAATATTCATAATGCTTTGTATTAATATATGAGACTGTCTTTTAGGGTATCGTCAGCCTGTACCATTTTTCAGCAGATGATGGAGAACATTTTACAAGGTCTACCCCAAGTCGCCATTTATCTGGATGACGTGCTAATAACAAAGAAGCACAATAAGGAGGACTTAGAGAGCATGGACCTCGACCTTAGACATTTCCCCCAGGTTGGGTGTATACCCTAAAAGGGAAAAATATGTGTTCCAGGCACACCAAGTGACCTACAGAGCTACAGAGTCAATAAGACCCATTGGAAGAATAAGTGAAAGTGATCAAAGATGTTCTGACTCCCAAGTCTGTACAAGAGCTTAGCTCTTTCCTTGGGCTGTCCATCCTTGCATCAATTCAAGAAGTGTTAGCTTTCGAAATGACCGCATAGCCAAGCTATAGCTTTCTGGGAATGCAGGACCAGCTATCATCCTCGAAGGTGTTGGCACACTATGATCCCAAGCAAAATCTGGTATTGACATGTGATGCCTCCCATATATCAAGGTAGTATTAGCTCATAGGTGGCCCTTTGGAGAAGAATGCCCAATAGCATATGCATCTGGGACTTTGACTAATGCAGAGCTCAGATATGCCCAGATAGAGAAGAAAGGTTTGGTGGTCATATTTAGAGGAGAAAGAGAGAGGTCTGCAGATGCTGGAGATCAGAGCTGAAAATGTGTTGCTGGAAAAGCGCAGCAGGTCAGGCAGCATCCAGGGAACAGGAGAATCGACGTTTCGGGCATAAGCCCTTCTTCAGGAAGAAGGGCTTATGCCCGAAACGTCGATTCTCCTGTTCCCTGGATGCTGCCTGACCTGCTGCGCTTTTCCAGCAACACATTTTTAGCTCTGGTCATATTTAGAGTCAGGAAGTTCTGACAATGCCTTTACAGACGTAAATGTATATTAACAATGGACCACAATTCCTGCTATGTCTACTTAAAGGTGACAAGGGAGTGCCACCCATAGCTTCAGGTTGAATTTAGCTGTGCTCTCTAATAGTAAGTGCATGTAATTACAAGTTGGAACACTTTGCAGGAGGCCAAGTGGCAAATGCGGGTGTGAGCATTGTTCACAATACGTGGACTCCAGGGAGTATTGTTCACAGACAATGGGACGTCATTTAACCAATGGATAATGTGAGTATTTCCAAAGTCAAATGGCATTCAGCACATAAGGACAGCTGCATACCATTCATCGTCCAATTGTCTAGCAGAAAGAGCGGTCCAAACATTGAAGGCAGGCTTAAAGAAGCAGCCGACAGTGTCACTTGATACCAAACTGTCCCGGTTCCTGTTTGATTGTAGGACCAACCCCCCACATGATAACAGAGATATCTCCAGCAAAGTTGGTGATGGGGAGAGGACTCCGTACCAGGTAAAACTTGATATTTCCAGACATGAGGAGGTGGGTGAAATGGCAGCAGGAACACCAATGCTGGCCACATGCCTCTTCGAAATGAGGGAGACCATTTATTTCAGGGGACAAAGTTTGATGCAGGAACCTGGAATGGCCCTGCATGCGTAAGAGGCATGTTCAATCCAAGATCAGGTCCAGTGACGTGTAAAGTTTGGGTGGGTACCCCTGCACAAGCACATGGACCATATGAAAGCTGCAAACCTGCTGAATGGCCTCTTTCTGCACTGTAGGGGTTCAATAATTCTATACAGCAACCCACCCACCTCCACCCTTAGACTTTAAAAGCCCAAGGTTCCTATAGTTCTTCATTCATATAGTCTGTACCTACAGTTTCCTGATACATTCCTCCATGGGGCGAACATGCACCCCAGAAGCTTTGATGTATAAAATGTTTCTGAATTCAGAAAGCAATCGGATGAGCAATTTAAATAAGTGTTGCAGGAATCTGAAAGAAACTCATTAACCAAAGTACTAAAAATAGTGCATTGAAGAGTGTGAACTCCCACATCTAATTGTGTTGTGTTGTTAAAGAAGCTCTCATTAAATTAGAAACAAACTTTCTGGTTAAGTTCTTTTTCTATTTTAACAAACTAATCCAGTTGTAAGAAATTTGTCATTCTTTAGGGTTAGTCACTGGGTTTCAAAATTTAAGAAATGGTCACAAAATAGAATTGTACTTGAAAGACTTGTACCAAAAAGTATCAATATATTGAAATAATAATAATAATGTGATATACTTTAATCAGCTATCTATATTTATTCAGTTGCTGGTGTAGATTCCATTCTCTTCTCACACTCTTCAGAAATTGGCAATAAGTTTACCCATTGAAGTATGAATTGTAAGTAAGCTTGTAAATCTTTGCAATGCAATTTCTTTTCAAGCCTTCAGGCAACAGTGGCCTGTACATTTTTTACAATTTACTTCAAAATTCTCATTTGCTCACCTACTTAATGCCATTCCCCAGTAGATTTGTAGCATCATTAGATTATCAACTTTTATAAATGAGACTCGCAGTGGATTTTTCTGTTTGCCAAAGCAAAATATCCCTGAACAGTCACTTTTGCACTCAGCATTGTGTTATAATGTAATGTGTTTAATGTCATACATCATATCTGAAAGCAACGCCATTTACAGAACCATGAAAGAAATCAGATAATTCTTTCAGTGGTGGCCTATTAAAGTGTGGGGCAGAGTTCTATACATTTTCACACTTCAAAGTATTTTCTTTCAAAAGCTTTTGGGATTTTATATTGCCTTGAATTTGCATTAATGTTTATTTCTAAGTGAACGAAAACCCAAAAGGAAGCAATATCCTCAGGTACAAGATGTAACTGCTTTTGATAATTAATTATAGGTACACATCAATAGAAATGTTAAAGCTTAGTTCAAAAGTGAAACTTCAATCTCTTGTTTATTAACGTAGTCACTTCATTAAGTGCCAAATGATTCTGCCTTTAGTCTTCTGTTATGTTTTAATTGCTAATATTATATCCCTATGGTTAATCTACTAAAATGAAACATTTTTTGTGCCACTATTTCAGTCATCCTAGTAAAATGCCATCCAGTGAAAATTAGAATGATTAAAATTCAGTTGTGTAACTTTCAATTTTTGGCGGCTATAAATGACCTATGGTGTCCCAATTGGCATCTTCAAATCAAATGCATACTTCAAGTCAAAATAGTCCCTTTTGACAAACCTGTGACCCAGTTGGTAGCACACTTGCCTCTGACTCAAAAGGCTCTAGGTTCAAGCCTATTCCAGTGCTCGAGTGCTCTAAAGCCAAATCTTATACATTATTGCCTTATCTCATTGCATTATTAAGAGAGCACAACAATGTTAGCAATACTGATTTTCAAATGAGATATTAAACGGAGGTCCCATCTACCTGTCAGGTGGATGTAAAGAGCAGGAAGTACTGTCTTGAAGATGAACAGAGGAGTTACCTCTGGTGTCCTGTTCATTTTGTAAATCAACCTGTTCAGAGATATTGTTACACACCTCAAGAGCTGTTGGGACTTAAACCCAGGTCTTCAGACTCAGATGTGGGGACACTATCACTGCGCCACATGAACCCTCATCTGGTGTCCTGTTCAATATCTATCACTCAATCAACATCACATATTAACCCAGATTACCTCATCTTTATTGCAGTATTAAGCATGCTGTTAATAAGAAAATTTTCATGGAATACATATATCATTCAGTGATGCTGCCATAACTGAAACAGACGATGTACACTTTGACAGAATAGGTGGCTCGTGTCTCCAATCAGGTATAGAATGTTAACTTATTACCATATCCTCTTATGGAAGAATCTGGAATTACTTTCAATTGACTCTATTCACTTAATTGAGCCTAACATTATCAGTACTGATGTCAAACACCCCCAAAAAGAATTCATATCCATCAATGTCCACCTGAAGTGCTTTGCTATATTGCATAGGACAAAAAAAAAAAGTGTCCCTTGTGCATTACATTAATGTCAGCCATCTGTGTGGTTTTGCCTGCTCTTGTGCCCTGTAGCAGCTGCAGCATGGCTAACAGGAGGCTGCTGACTCCTATTGGAGAACACTTGGACAGAAATAAAATACTGCAGATGCTGGAAAGCTGAAACAAACACAGACAATGCTGGAGAAACTTGGCACATCTTGCAGCATGTGTGGAGAGAAACAGAGTTAACACTTTGAGTTCCATATGACTCTTGTTAAAATTTAATTTCAGAGTTACGACCTGAGGTTCATGCCTCCTCTGTTAATCATAAGCATACAGTTTCTCTTCCATGATGCTCATTTCAACTCACCACTTCATGTCTTGCTCAGAATCCAGTTTTCTCACTTCACCAACTGTATTCTTTAATTCTAGCTTTACATTTTGGAATGCTGTACGTTTTCGGCAGTTTTATTCTTCTTTTCTGCCTGAGTCACCTCTCTCTCCTCAGCTACCCTTCACGTCTTCCACTTAAGAATTGTCATAACTTGCTGCAACCCATCTGTTTAGCATTACATGCTGTCTCTCAGTGATTGAATTTACCCAACCTATAAGCTCTGTGACTCTGACAATCATTTATTTTCTTCTGATCACTTTTCAAAAGGTATACTGTCTTCAGCTCTCAGTAATGTCACCTCTCATCTCATGGTTTGTTGAAATCAGCTGCAGCTCTTCTCAACTGCTCAACCCCAGAGCCATCTGTTTCAGTGACATGGAACATGCAGTTTATTTATTCCCTTTTGAGTGTCCCTCTGTTTTGGGTTATCACTAACTGCTGAATCTTAGTTTAACCATATGCTTTTGGTGTGACGCTGCTCAGATTTAGAGCATCTTTCTTTGCATACCTGCTCTCTTATAAATTTTCAGGTAAGATATTCTGTTACAGTCTAAGTGTTCCAATATCTTTCTTCAGATTGATGATAGTAGGTTTTTTGAGTCACCCTCCTCCTGATCTGGATGGTTGGGTGAATTTCTTTTCTCTGGCAATTGCCACATCCAGATGTTTCATGGAATTTCATGTCTCTTATGTCTTGTGACCACAAACACATCATCACTTTCCAATGTTTGATTGGAAATGGGTTTATTTTCTTTCCCATTTATCCTGTTATTCTGGTCTATGTCAGCTTTACTACCATCTTCTTTCTTTGTGCTCAATATCTTCTAATCAGAACACTGACCTCTACCTTACCATCTGCCTGGTGGGCGGCACGGTGGCACAGTGGTTAGCACTGCTGCCTCACAGCGCCAGAGACCCGGGTTCAATTCCCGACTCAGGCGACTGACTGTGTGGAGTTTGCACGTTCTCCCCGTATCTGCGTGGGTTTCCTCCGGGTGCTCCGGTTTCCTCCCTGAGTCCAAAGATGTGCAGGTTAGGTGAATTGGCCATGCTAAATTGCCCTTAGTGTTAGGTAATAAGGGGTAAATGCAGGGGTATGGGTGGGTTGCGCTTCGGCGGGTCGGTGTGGACTTGTTGGGCCGAAGGGCCTGTTTCCACACTGTAAGTAATCTAATCTAATCAAATGGTATGCTTTGTTGCTGTTTCCCTGTCTCAATCTTGCTGCCTTTTCAATTAATAAAGAGCCATGGGATGGTTAGTATCCTCATCTGTTAATTCATGGACCTAGGTGTCTTAACAATCTTAAAATTGACGTTGAGTGGATCTGGAGCTGGATTGGATCTAGAGTGAGTCTTAAGTGGGTCTGGAGCTGGAGATAAGCAGGACCAGGTCTGAGCAGGAATAAAGCTGGACTGGGTCCGGAGTGGGGCTGGAGCAGGACGGAGTCTGGAACTGGGGTAGGTCTGGCTACAGGGCTTGGGCTGGTTTGCTCCAAGCAAGGCTGCTCATCCCCACTTAAATGAGGTGAGACCGGTCCAGTATACCTCAGTCAGGACAGGATTGGTCTAGATTGTGTCTGAGCTGAACTGGGCTGGGCTGGATTTGGTGATTTCATTGGAGGGGTTGCAAAGGAGATTCAACAGGATATTGCTTGGGATGGAGCATCTTAGCAATGAAGAGAGGCTGGATAAACTTGGATTTTTCTTTGGAGCACTGAAGGTTGAGGAGGGACCTCATAGAGGTGTACATTATTATAAGGATATTTCTTCCCCCATCACCAAATTGCGATTTTTTTTTTCATCTATTAACCATCACCAGGAGGGCATGGATAGAGTGAATAGAAGCAGCGATTCCCCAGGATGGAAGGGTCAATAACAAGGAGGCATAATTTTAAAGTGAAAGACAAGACGTTTAGTGGGGATTTGGGAAAAATTCTCCCAGTGGGTGGTGGAGTTTGCAGTGTCCTGCCAGGGAGGGTAAATGAGGCAGTAAACCTCTCAGTCCTTAAAAAAATACTTGGATGTACATATTGGGCCTAGTGCAGGAAAATGGGATTAATGTAGCTAGCATTACATTTTTGGCCATACAAACTCAATGATTCAAAGGGCCTCAGCTGTATTGTATGATTCTCTGAGTAAAGAACCTATGTCTGATATCTTTCACCCCTCAATTTAAAGCTATGTCCCCCCATGCTAGCCATCACCCTCCAAGAAGAAAGGCTCTCACTGTCCACCTTATCCAATCCTCTGATCACCTTGTAAGCCTCTATTAAGTTACCTCTTAACCTTCTTCTCGCCAACAAAAACAGCCTCGTGTCCCTCAGTCTTTCCTCATAAGACCTTCCCTCCATACCAGGTAACATCCTGGTAAATCTCCTCTGCACCTTTTCCAATGCTTCCACATCCTTCCTATAATGCAGTGACTAGGACTGTATCAATGAACTGCATTTCTTATTCTTGTGAAGACATTGTCGACAGACTCACCAGTTTCCTCCCTAAGGCTCTGAAATTCACATCAGTGAATGAGCCATGATTTGACTTTGGTTGGAGACAACTGCAGAAATGATGATATTTGTATATATCCTAATTTTCCTGCTATCTCCACAATTACACCCTCTTTTCTCAACTTTCCCACCTCTGCTAATTATCCCCACTTCCCATTATTGGTTAGAAATAATTCCTTTCCAATATTTTCTTTTTTCAAATGTTTAGTCTTGATTAGAGGACAGATCCACAGCTGTTAGTTGTTTCTGGACCTTAAAAGAATGAAAACTGTATAGTTTGAAAAATAACAATGACTGCTAGCATCTTGGAAGCTTCACTATGCTGCCATCGTTCAACATCATTGACACATAAAATTAAAGAAGAATTTAGGGAAGGAATTTACAAATACCTTGGCATGTATTTTTTTTTTTACGTTGCTTTGGATTTTCTAAACATTTTGGAGATTCAGCATCTCAGATAAATCCAGTTGGTGAGTAACATAGAACATAACAGCGCAATACAGGCCCTTTGGCCCTCGATGTTGCAACGACCTGTGAAACCAATCTAAAGCCCATCTAACTGACACAATTCCATTATCATCCATATGATTATCCAATGTCCATTTAAATGCCCTTAATGTTGGCAAGTCCACTACTGCGCCCCTTCCAATGCTTCCACATTCTTCCTGTAATGCGGTGACCAGAACTGTATGCAATGCTCCAAGTGTGGCTGCAACATGACCTCATAGCTCCGAAACTCAATCTCTCTATCAATAAAAGCTAACACACTATATGCCTTCTTAACAACCCTAACAACCTGGGTGGCAACTTTGAGAGATCTATGTACATAGACACCAAGATCTCTCTGCTTATCAACACTACCAGGAACCTTACTATTAGCCTAGTACTCTTTATTCCTGTTACTCTTTCCAAAGTGAATCACCTCACACTTTTCCACATTAAACTCCATTTGCCACTTCTCAACCCATCTCTGTAGGCTATGTCCCTCTTTAATCTGTAACCCTCTTCCACACTGTCCACAACTCCACTGACTTTAGTGTCATCCGCCAATTTACTAACCCGTCCCTCCACGCCCTCATCCATGTCATTTATAAAAATGACAAACAGTAGTGGCCCCAGAACAGATCCTTGCAGCACAACACTAGTAATTGAACTCCAGGATGAATATTTCCCATCAAAGATCATCCCGTCTTCTTACAGCTAGCCAATTTCTGATTCAAACCACAAAATCATGCTCAATCCCATGCCTCCATATTTTCTGCAATAGCCTACCATGGGAACCTTATCAAATGCTTTACTAAAATCCATATACACCACATCAACCACTTTACTCTCATCTACCTGTTTGGTCACCTTCTCAAAGTACCCAAAGTTTTTGAGGCAAGGTTTACCCTTCACAAAACTGTGCTGACTATCTCTAATCAAGTTATTCCTTTCTAGATTATTATAAATCCTATCTCTTATAATCCTTTCCAAAATTTTGCCCAAAACAGAAGTAAGGCTCACTGGTCTATAATCACTAGGGTTGTCTCTACTCCCCTTCTTGAACTAGGGAACAGTGTTTGCTATCCTCCAGTGTTCTGGCACAATTCCTGTTGACAATGACAACACAAAGATCAAAGCCAAAGGCTCTGCAATCTCCACCCAACCACCCTGCACGTTTCCCAGAGAATCCAAGGATAAATCCCATCCAGCCCAAGGGACTTATCTATTTTCACACTTTCCAGAATTGCTAACACCTCCTCCTTATGAATCCCAATCCCATCTAATCTAGTAGTCTGTATCTCAGTATTCTCCTGGACAACTTTATTTTTTTCCAGTGTGAATACTGATGAAAAATATTCACTTACCAACTCACCTATCTCTTTGAGACTCAACACACAACTTCCCACTACTGTCCTTGATTGGCTCTAATCTTACCCTAGCCATTCTTTTATTCCTGACATACCTATAGAAAGGTTTAGGATTTTCTTTGATCCTACCTGCCAAAGACTTCTCATGTCCCCTCCTGGCTATTCTTAGCTCTCTCTTTAGGTCCTTCCTGGCTAACCTGTAATTCTCAAGCACCCTAACTGAGCCGTCATGCGTCATCTTTACATAAGCCTCCATCTTCCTCTTGACAAGAGATTCAACTTTAGTAAACCACGGTTCCTTTGCTCAACCACTTCCTTCACAATGAACCAAACCACAAATTGGAGAACAACACCTCATCTTCCGCCTAGACAGCCTACAGCCCAGAGGACTCAACATGGTGATCTCCAATTTCAAATTACCTCCCTTCCCATCCCAGATTCTTTCCAGCCCCTCCCCCTCCTTTCTACCCCTCCCTGCCACCAAATGGTTTCATTCCTCCCATTTACCAACCAGGTTGTACCCTCTACCTGTCTTCTGGATAGGAGCATTAGTAACACCCTGCCCCCGCCATGCCCTTCATCTGCAGCTCCCCAATCCGAGTCCTGAAGAAGGGTTACACCCGAAATGTCAACTTCTCCACCTCCTGACACTGCCTGGCTTACTGTGTTCTTCCATCCTCCTGCCTGGCTATTATCTACATACTGTTTTAGGAAACCCTCCTGCACACATTATACAAAAGCTGGCTCATTTAAAGTACTCGGACTATAGCATTTCCAGGCAATATTTGAAAGTTAAAGTCCCCCATAACAACTACCTTGTTACTAATGCTCCTATCCAGAATCATCTTTGCTATCCTTTCCTCTACATCTCTGGAACTATTCGGAGACCTATAGAAAACTCCCAACAGGGTGACCTCTCCTTTCCTGTTTCCAACCTCAGCCCATACTGTAATTTGCCTAAATATTCACTATCACCTCAGTAGACAAGTTCTCAAACGTCCTTTCTGCCACCGTAATACTGTCCTTGATTAACAATGCCACTCCTCCCCCCTCTTTTACCACCTTCCCTGATCTTACTGAAACATCTAAACCCCGGGAGCTGCAACAACTATTCCTGTCCCTTCTCTATCCATGTCTCTAAAATGGTCACAACATCGAAGTTCCAGATACCAGCCCATGCTGTAAGTTCACGAACCTTTTTCCAGATACTTCTGGCGTTGAAGTAGACACACTTCAAACCACCTTCCTGTCTGCTGGTACACTCCTGCAACCTTAAAACCTTATTCATGACCTCACTACTCTCAAGCTCCTGTACACTGGTGCTACAATTCCAGTTCCCATCCCCCTGCTGAATTATGTTAAACCCTCCCGAAGAGCATTAGCAAATTCCACCCCCCCCCCCACCCCACCCCCCGGATATTGGTACCCCTCTGGTTCAGGTGTAGACCATCCTGTTTGTTGAGGTCGCACCTACCCCAGAAAGAGACCCAATTATCCAGGTCTCTGAATCCCTCTCTTCTGCACCATCCCTATAGCCACATGTTCAGGGATGCTCTCTCTCCCTATTCCTCAACTCGCTAGCACATGGCACGGGCAACACCACCAAAGACAACAACTCTGTTTGTTCTACTCTAAGCTTCCACCCAAGCTGTCTGGATTTCTGCCTTGCATCCCCATCACTTTTTCGACTTAAGTCATTGGTGCTTATGTGGACCACGACATGGGGCTGCCTCCTCCCCCTTAAGGATCCCGAAAACACGATCCAAGACACAATCCGAGACACAGAACCCGATTGATTTTCTCTTTTGTAACCTTGGGCACTGCAGTTAATCCAAGAAATGCTTTGGGGAGGAGACTATAATGCTGTGTTGTATAATCATGTACAGTTAAACCTTCTGTAAAACGTAACACATACTGAAATGCGTAATTAATCACATTTTGAAATAGCAGGATAGATTTTCAACTTTCTCCCAGGCATAAAATTAACTTGCAAACAGACTGCCAATTATAGAAACTGTCCAATTGGGATCAATGGGAATGAAAACCACGCAGTGTTTGTAACAGACAGTTGATTCGCAAGGACAATTTTATGTTCAAGCAATCAGCAGCCTGTCTTATTCACAAGAGCTCTAAATTAAAATACAACAAATGACAAAAATAGGAGAAGTTGGAGAGATAAGCAGACCAAACATTGAACGAATATCCTAAATAGAACTTCAGTTTAAAATGTAGTTGTTTGACAGCAACCATGTAAAATGATACAGGGCAGCTTTACCAAAAAAAGGATAGTTTGCAGGAATTCAATTTATAAAAACAGTGACTTTGAATCAAAACTGTTATAAAAAATTCATGCAGCTTCAGGAAGTTGCTTTGCTTGAATGTACTATAATGCTGTGTTGTATAATCATGTACAGTCTGTTTTATTGCAGCATTATGTGCAATGACCTGAAACTTTTTGCAAATTACACTGTGTTCCTTAAAAGTGAGGAACTTGGTGAAAGCTTTCAAACTGAAGGAAATGATTAAAGTGCATGTCAAGTACAAGGTTTCTATGAAAGTGTTCAGCATCCACTCAGAAATCATGCAGGACACCTTAGGGTTTGTGGATGATTTATCTTCAGTTCTCTGACAGAAGGCAGCTCTGACCCACAGTGCTGTGACCTCGCCCATGGGTAGGGCCAAGAAGCCTGAATTCACCTCAGCTGGAGCGAGGATCATATACCATGCTGCTGGCATCAATCTGATCCACACCAGCCGCTCAACCAACTGTCCCATCTTGCCTACAGGATCTGAGCTATGCCAACATGCGTGCTGTAGTCCAGAGTTATAAATAGCAATGGCAGAAACTCCAATTTTTCTTTCATGATGTGGCTGAGGAATCTCTCCTGTTCATACTGCCTGCCATTAGCATATGTTGGGTGGACTTGATATTCAATTATTTTGGCTATGTTCTAAACACGATTTCCTTCACCAGTAAGACCTAGAGTGGGAGTTGATGCCAGAGTTTCTGGCCTAGAGGCAGGGACCATAGTGCACTATCAAACCTCCTGGAGGATTTATATGTTGTTATAAAATTTTGGAAGTTGTCAGTTATCAGAGACAAATGGTTCAAAGTGTTAATCAGTATTCTACCAGGTTGTTATATTATTGGCTGATCTCTTGTGTTATAAAGCAGGTAGAGTACAAAGCATTGATGTTGCATTTAGCCACTTATCTGTCTTAAATGTCTTTAAATCTACACTTCTGTAACAGCAAATCCTCTGTCTTACTGCTCCTTAAAGTTTTTTTTACAAATGCTGCGATCAAAGAGTATCTGCAACTATTGGTAAGTTTCAGGCTTCATGTCAGTAATGAATTTTCCTTTTTAGTTCGAATTTGTGATAAAGTCCAATGTAAGCATTTGATTCAGGATTTCTTCCCCCCACTTGTAAAGTAGGTCTGTTGTTCATTAAGGAGAAAGTGAGGACTGCAGATGCTGGAGATCAGAGCTGAAAATGTGTTGCTGGAAAAGCGCAGCAGGTCAGGCAGCATCCAAGGAACAGGCGAATCGACGTTTCGGGCATAAGCCCTTCTTCGATTCTCCTGTTCCTTGGATGCTGCCTGACCTGCTGCGCTTTTCCAGCAACACATTTTCAGCTCTGTTGTTCATTAAGACAAACACTGTGCTTCTTTGCCAAATAGAAATGTGACATTGTGACTGTGCCCTTTGTGCAGTGGTTTCCAAGCTATTCAGTAATGCAGCACACTTCAATTCCATGGCACACCCACTTTTTTCAGCTGAACTGATTGTTCATGAATGTCACATTTTCTTGCACTTTGTACACACTGCACACAACAAGCTAAAGAAGTATCAAATGCATTAAATGTTTCAAATTTGTCTTACATTGTTTTTCATTACCTTTGTACAAAAACTCATAGCACACTTGGACGGTTCTCACTGCACAGCACACTGGTTGGAAACCATTATTGCCAAGCCTCACCCTCCTAAGGAAGTGTCATAACATGTCCAAACAGGTTAAATAAAGGAACTATAATGCACAATGCAAGAATGTGGTGAGAGTGAATTGAGTGTCTTTAAGAGCATTTAGTTTATTGTTCTGTGTAAGTTGAAGATTAGCTTGAGCCATAGAACAGAAAGAAGCCATTTGCCCCATCATTGTCTGCACCAACCAAAAAGAACTGATTCTAATCCTATTTTCCAGCATTTTAGCTGTAGCTTTACATTTTATGGCATTTGAAGTACATATCCTGAGTTGGGGAGTTTCTACCACTTCTACCTTTTCAGGCAGTGTTGCAGATTTCAATTTATCTTGTGGATGAAAAATAAATTTCCTTCTCTCTAATTTAACTTCAAATTACTTTATATCTATGCCCCCCCCCCCTCCAAATCACTGACCTGTCTGTTCAGATCTTTCCCATTTACTCTATCCAGCCCCCTCACTATTTTGTATATCTCAACCGAATCAAAACTATATTCGTGTTTAATTGTAACAAGATCTCCTATGCAATAGTCCACAAAGAGTTGGTGCAATGTTCAACATTAATAAGGATATTGATGCCACTGGGGACAATAAGTTACTTCTGTTTTACAGTTGTTAATCATATATTAATTGTATAAAAGTGGAGGACATCAATTTAAGCTTACTGATGATAAGGCATCTTCAGTAAAGGCATTTGTAATTCAATGTAATGTGGTAGGAGAACTTTGTGCAATTATCATTGAACACATCCATTTCTGAACTTATAATAGATGTAAGGTAATAAATGAAGCAGTTGAAGCTGTTGGGTAGAGGACACTACCGAACGAACCCCTGCCATCCCATTGACTTAAATTTTGTTAGGGCTCCTTGATATCATATTTCATTGAATGCTAATTATTTGTATGAGAAGATGCACCACACTGCATGCAGCCTTTAGGGAACATGTAGTTATACGCACAATATGGAGCAACACTAACCATAGCAACCAGCCAGAGCAAGAGACTCTGATCGTCAGGCTGCTGATTTTGGAGATAGTGGAGGAAGTGGTAGTGATGGTGAGGACATAGGAAGGTAGCAGTAACTGACACCAGGAGTGATGGTGACCAGTTACAGAAGGAAACTCTGGCTCTCCTCCTCTCTTTAACAAGTTGTGACCATCAAGACTTCATACAAGGAGCACAACCTTGCAGACAGCCAAGGAATACTGAGATTAAGCCCTTTCATAGTGAGCCTAACTAGAAAGAGATGGAGTCTCAGTCACTGAGGAAGCAGTAGCATGTATTCACATACAGGCGGCATGGTTGCGCAGTGGTTAGCAGTGCTGCTTCACAGTAGGAGCCCAAGTTCAATTCCATCCTCGGCTGAGTGTTTTTGTGTAGTTTGCACATTTTCCTTGTGCCTGCATGAGTTTCGTCTTGGTGCACTGGTTTCCTCCAACTATCCAAAGGAAAGTAGGTTAGGTCGATTGGACATGCTAAATTGCCCATAGTATCCAGGGATGTGCAGGCTAGGTGAATTAGTCATGGAAAATGCAAGGTTACAGAGATAAGGTGGAGGAGGTTCATTTAAGTGGGATGTTCTTCAGAGCGTCAGTGAGACTTGATGGGTTGAATGGCCTAATTCCATATGGTAAGGACTCTGTGATCCTATGTACAGAGGTCCTGGGGGTGCCAAAGTCAAGGAAAGCATGGAACCCAAACTGGGACAAGACCACTGTTTAAACCCATTGCACAAATGCAGGAGGAACCACTTTCAGACAGCAGAACAAATATGACTAAAACCTTGGAAGATCTGGCAAATGTGATATCGAGTCTAGAACCGCATGGTGCAACTGGATGTCTGAGCGATACGTCACAATCAGAAGATAACTCTGACACAAGCTTAAAGTATACCAGAAAGGAGCCTCAAAGATTTCCAAGAATTTCTGCAGATAGCAACCAAAGGAAAACCAAGAATAAGAATCCCTATAACACACTGGGCAAACCAGGTGACCGAGCTTAAGGCTAGCACATACCATGAACCTTCTAGGTTGAGGCATAAGCATGCTCATGGAGTAGCAACACCGCACAGTTCACGATTGGACTCACTGGCAAAAGCATGCCAATGCAGAGATTGAGGAGCAGTTCCAGGGACATTGGGAGACCCCACAGCAAAGGCATGGCAAAGAGAATTCTGCTTAGGAAAGGACAACACAACACACCAATAGGGATGCTGGAATTCAGCCCTCAGCCAGCTCTTACCAGTTCTGACATTGTGTCTACTTCATTGTCAAGCCAGATAAGAAGATACTCAGCCAAATTGAGCCACACAAAACAACCAAGGGAACATGACAAACAGTTGATCCCAGCTGCAAAAGAAGCACACAACATTACTCAAAGAGCATTCCCCTGAAGTAACATGAATGACCAGCATTCATTTCCCATCCTAAGAAGGAAGCATATGCCAGGATCTGTCTTCCTAACCTCCTAGAGCCAAGAACATGGTTAGTGTGGAAAAATCACTGAAAGAGACTTGGTGGATAGAGGAGGGGACACAGGTTAATCAGGCAAATTAATAATATAATGATGGAAAAGCCTTAACAGTAAGGGGAAGGATGAATACTTATTGGCTGTGAGGAATCGTATAAAGAAGCAGCTGCCAGTAGGGTAACTGATAACATCACTAACAGTGACAACAGGTCATATGACATTCAGCATGTAGAAGGACTTACTCCAACATGAACATGCAGACATCTCTGTGCTGTGTATATAATGAATATAGTTCAATAACTAACTATATAACTAACCAAACAAACGTATCTCTGATTACTAAGACCCCACTCCATGTCCATCTCTGGGCACAGTTAAAATGATGTGATCAATGAAAGGATTATTCTTGGTCAAGGATCTTTTAACTTAACTGTTCTAGATAAATAAATGAAAAAAGTGGACTCAGCAAGACATTGAAAATATTGAAATGTTCTATAATAAATCCGCATGTTAAAAGGTTCCATGAATGTGCCTGCCTAAATGCCCCACAAAGTCCATTCCCTTTCAGAACTCCATTATGGTCAGGGTCCTTCTTAATCTCATTGAGAACCAAAATTGGAGGTGTAGTGGACAGGGAAGAGGGTTACCTCAGATTACAACAGGATCTGGACCAGATGAGCCAATGGGTTGAAAAGTGGCAGATGGAGTTTAATTCAGATAAATGCAAGGTGCTGCATTTTGGGAAAGCAAATCTTAGCAGGACTTATACACTTAATGGTAAGATCCTAGGGAGTGTTGCTGAACAAAGAGACCTTGGAGTGCAGATTCATAGCTCCTTGGAAAGTGGAGTTGCAGGTAGATAGGATAGTGAAGAAGGCGTTTGGTATGCTTTCCTTTATTGGTCAGAATATTGAGTACAGGAGTTGGGAGGTCATGTTGTGGCTGTACAGGACATTGGTTAGGCCACTCTTGGATTATTGTGTGCAATTCCAGTCTCCTTCCTAACGGAGAGATGTTGTGAAACTTGAAAGGGTTCAGAAAAGATTTACAAAGATGTTGCCAGGGTTAGGATTTGAGCTACAGGGAGAGGCTGAACAGGCTGGGGCTGTTTTCCATGGAACGTCGGAGGCTGAGGGGTGACCTTATAGAGGTTTACAAAATTAAGAGGGGAATGGATAGGATAAATCGACAAAGTCTTTTCCCTGGGGTCGGGGAGTCCAGAACTAGAGGGTTTAGGGTGAGAGGGGAAAGATATAAAAAAGAGACCTAAGAGGCAACTTTTTCACGCAGAGGGTGGTACATGTATGAAATGAGCTGCCAGAGGAAGTGGTGGAGGCTGGTACAATTACAACATTTAAAAGGCATCTGGATAGGTATGTGAATTAGAAGGGTTTGGAGGGATATGGGCCAGGTGCTAGCAGGTGGTACTAGATTGGGTTGGGATATCTGGTTGGCATGGACAGGTTGGACCGAAGGGTCTGTTTCCATGGTGTACATCTCTATGACTCTATGAGAATGTGATTTGGAGTTAAACAGAACAGGTGGGAGCTGGAAAGTTTTACAAAATGCATTTTGACATTTTCAATACTGAGATCAATAGATTTTAATCAGTGAAGATATTTTAAAAGTTGGAGGCAAGTTGGGCAAATATGGTTGAAGTACAAACAAGCTGTTTTAGATTAGATTTGCTACAGATTGGAAACAGGCTGTTTCGCCCAACAAGTCCACACCAACCCAGACCCATTTCCCTCTGCCTCATGCACCTAACACTATGGGCAATTTAGCATGGCCAATTCATCTGACCTGTATATCTTTGGATTGCGGGAGAAAACCCACACAAACACTGGGAGAATGTGCAAATACCACACAGTCACCCAAGGCTGGAATCGAACCTGGGTCCCGAGCGCTGTGGTGCAGCAATGCTAGCCACTGCCGTTTTGTGATTGATCGATAAAAGAGACTTGAGGAGCAGATTAACCTACTCCTAATTCTACGTGCATAACATATGATTCTGAAGCAGTTTTTTTTCATAGTTTTTTTAAATAGTTTTTTTCAACTTTAATCTTCTGTCTTTTTTAATTCATTTAGAGATACATATAAATAAGCTGCTAATATCTAGCTGGAAAGGCCTTCACAACTTTAGTAAGTCTTTTTTGGTCGACATAAACTAAACTTTTTAAGATTCGGAGATGCCGGTGTTGGACTGGGGTGTACAAAGTTAAAAATCACACAACACCAGGTTATAGTCCAACAAGTTTAATTGGAAGCACACTAGCTTTCGGAGCGACGCTCCTTCACTATCACCTGATGAAGGAGTGTCGCTCCGAAAGCTAGTGTGCTTCCAATTAAACTTGTTGGACTATAACCTGGTGTTGTGTGATTTTTAACTTTAAACTTTTTAAATCAGCAACAGCATGGTTATCCAACAAATTGCATTTACTTAGCCCCAGCTTGTTGTCATCAACAAATTATTGCAACTAAATTCAGCAGAGATCGCGATGGCCTATGGCCAATGTAAGAAGAGAAAGTTGTTCCATAGAATTTTCCTCTTTTGCCACAACAAAGGCAGCATATTTGAGAGACATACATTTCTCTTTACAATAGCTTCGAATGGGTTTCAATCTCCCTGTTTCATGAGTTCTAACATGAAGTATCAAGAGTTAAGAGTTAAAAGGTACTTCCCTCAGTTTTCATAGAATTTTCAAATTGACTCCTGGCAGTAAGACTCACTCAGTGATTTCTCTTCCAGGTTTCATTGGCACATCTGTTAGGGATGTTAGATTGTCATGTTATGCATCTTTTTGAGAGACTTTCCTCCCTGTGTTCCTCCTGAAAGCTCACTGAGCTGTGATAGCCTTTTCTTCTGCTGCCCACACCACTGCGGTTTTCTAGCTCTGAGAGAGCTCCCAACCTCTCTCTGTCTCTTTTTTGTGTCTCTCTCTCCAAAATCCTGGAACCCAAAGTTTATCCACAGTTAACACCGTTGCTTCTGCCTCTGTTTTCAGGTATGAACATTTTACACCTTGCTGTCAGCAAGGCACAATGAGTCCCCCTGTCCCTGTGGTAACCACACCCCTGAAGTTTGTTGAGCAGAATTCACAGCAGAATGCATGACCCTCTTCATTCATCCATTTCACCTTGAAGTGTAGTACAAAATATAATCATTTTATAAAACCTCACATTGATAATATTGTAACATGAATTTAAACTTCAGTGTTTTTATAGATTTCTCCAAATCTGGCTCTAATTTTGTAGCTCCAACTTAAAACTTTTAAATGATATATTTCATGTAGAACACAACTATGTATTTCAAAAATTGTTGCACATGTTTATGGTGGGGGAATATCTATGGTGTATCGTATTGAGGTGGTTATCATGCAGCTACTATTGATCCCTGTCGAGAGTATGGTGCTAGAAAAGCACAGGAGGTCAGGCAGCATCTGAGTAGCAGGAGGGTCGATGTTTTGGGCACAAGCCCTTCATCAGGATGAAGCCCTTTCTGATGAATGGCTTTTACCCGAAACGTCAACTGTCCTGCTCCTTGTCTGACCTGCTGTGCTTTTCCAGCACCATACTCTCGACTCTAATCTCCAGCATCTGCAGTCCTAATTTTCACCTACTGTTGATCTCTACAGGCTGGAGATAATTGCATTGTAAATTCAGACTGATTATTTAAAGCTCATTGTATTTTGTAATATGGT